>NC_056725.1:73269591-73312495 GCF_019279795.1 Protopterus annectens
CTCTCTGACACACTTGTGCTCTCATGCACACACATCATTTCTCATGCTCTCAGAAACGCACCATCTCTGACACACGATCATGCTTTCACACACTCTTGTGCTCTCACGCACAAACTCTCTCATGCTCTCACACACTCTCGTGCTCTTTCACACACGCTTTTTCTCGTGCTCTCTCACGCTTTCCCTCGTGCTCTCTCACGCTTTCCCTCGTGCTCTCACGCTTTCCCTCGTGCTCTCACACGCTTTCCCTCGTGCTCTTTCACACGCTTTCTCTCACACGCTTTCTCTCTCACACACGCTTTCTCTCTCTCTCTCACTCTCTCTCTCTCTCACTCTCTCTCTCTCTCACTCTCTCACGCTCACTCTCTCACACGTGCTCACTCTCTCACACGCGCTCACTCTCTCCTCTCTCACTCGCTCTCTCTCGCACCCACACTCTCACTCTCCCTCTCTCGCACCCACACTCTCACTCTCCCTCTCTCGCACCCATACTCTCTCACTCTCTCTCATACTCTCTCTCGCACTCCCTCTCTCTCGCACTCCCTCTCTCTCGCACTCCCTCTCTCTCGCACTCCCTCTCTCTCGCTCTCCTCTCTCTCGCATGGCCCTCTCTCTCGCGTGGCCCTCTCTCTCGCGTGGCCCTCTCTCTCTCTCTCTCACGGCATCTCTCTCTCTCATGGCGCCCTCTCTCTCTCTCTCTCGCGTGGCTCTCTCTCTCGAGTGACTCTCTCTCTCTCTCTCTCTCTCTCTCTCTCTCTCTTCTCTCCTCTCTCTCTCTGTTCTTGTTCTCTCTCTCTTCTCTCCTCTCTCTCTCTCTCTCACGCCTCTCTCTCGCGCCTCTCTCTCTCATGGCCTCCTCTCTCGGCAGCTTAGGGGTGTGTACACTAAGACCTAAATGAACAGGGCACTTGGTCAGAGAGTGCGAACTCTACATAAACTTAAGAGGTGCTAGCAGTCAGCATGCTATCCAAGCACTACAAGCCCTGTGCATCCCAGACACCCTGAGAATAGTCATGGAAAACTCCATGATCATGTTACATCAGCAGATAGGGAGGCACTCACACCTACAAAACTGTACAAGATGGCACTGGAAACCTGTGAGATGGACATAAACCATGAAGGGGGCTGGCCATAGCAGTTGCAGGGCCCACTTTGGGCCCATTATTTGGTGTCACTGAGCTGAAATTTCATTACTGACCCAGCCCTCCCTTTTTCCATTTGCAGGCTTCCTGAACTTAAATTGAAACTGTGTTTATTTAGTAGCTTGCATTTTGTCATTAGACTTGCTAAACCAGATGTAAATTACTGGATTACCCCCAGATCCAACATCTCCTTTAATTCCACTCTGTTTCTTTGGTTGTATTTCCACAGTGCTGAGACTGATAATGGTCTAAGTAGGTCAGTTCTACCTTTAACAAACTTTATATTATTAAATAAAAATAAAAACTTTGTACGTTAAGTAGTCCACACACTCCAGCATCTTTGTGAGGTGCTGCAGACATCAAGCATAGCTTGCTACTAAGAAGCAGACTCGTTTTGAAATATAAAATCTTCTGGCTCATCACAGTCCTTTGCTCTTGCCTTCTGTGCTCAATGTCCTTGGATGCCGGGTAGTAAAAATGAGTGACTGGGACTGTATATAAAGAATGAGAAGACTGGGGAGTACAAAAAGAACATGAAAAATTTCTAAACTCCATCGTGCATTCTCATTTCACATTGTCTTTCTTCATCTGTGGGTTTCTAGTCATTTCCTTCACTTGCTTTGCTTTGAATTGCTTAGCCGGTTAATTCTCATACTTTAATGTTACAGTCCACGTTTCCATAAAAACACAAATTTGAATAATTTTCACAAAAATGCTCAACAATATTGAGAGCAGTAATCTCAGGCCTCAACTTAAATTGCATTGTTCTCTTACCACCTCACTTGCAACTTTTTCTGAAGGTTTATTTTTTTATTTTGTAATTATTTGTTAAACTTGGTAAGTGGACTAATGTATGCAGTTATTTCCGGCTGTATTCCAGGTCAGAAGAGCAACAGCAAGGAATACATGCAGGGATAATTTAGAATAGTTACTAAGTGTCGTGCGTTGGCAGGTAGAAGGAAATCAGAATGAGTTAAGGAAACCTACACCTTTCTAGGGATAATGTGCAAAACCCTCCCAATTTGTTCAGTCAAGTCCATTTTCTAACTTTACGTTTGTGAGCCACTATTTTGTATGCAGTGCTGAAGTGTGATACTCTTGCAGCACATTGAGTCACTGTTTCTGTCACCGTTTTTCCGCTTTCGGCCAAGTGAATCATTTTTATATTTACCTCTGCCTCTCCCCACTCAGAGCACATACAACACACGCACCATATTTCACTTCTCTGGTATGATTTTGTTCCTGTGATTGCAGCACATATATCTCTGCCATACTGTTGAATTTGTAACATTCTTTCACAGATCTTCATGATTAGACATTACCGCATATCACAGAATCTGTTTTTTTTTTTCCTAATGATTATTGGTGTTTGTTTCCATATTGTCTGAAAATGATTATTCCACGGTTGCTTTTTTGTAATTATATTCATTAGAATTGCAGCATGATATGAGTAAGTGAAACAATAGAAAACAGTACCATTCTATCATTCTTCAAATTAAACTTAGTCTTGTAAGCGTCCAAGACAGTAACTTGAGCAGCACACAACCAGATGGTCACTTCGACTAGTTTTGGGTTGAAAATTCTGAGCACTAAGCAACAGCCTCTGATCACTGTGGGAGTGTGAGCATCAAACACTGTTAGCTGTACAAGAGGTATTCATTTGCTAATAATACTGGACTAGCCACTAGTACAGTGCATGATGGGATATGTTGTGAACTCCACTAACGAGACTTAACTACAAGGGAGCAAGATTACCAGTAAAGAAATGCCTTACACTTTGCTGCAGTGTCTGTCAGGCAAAATCTATGTGCCAGGTAAGGCATAATGTCTTCATTGTAGCCTACCGTGGAGCCCCCAGAGGGAGCAGGGCCTGTTGGGCCAAATAGATCCAACTAGCCAAAGGCCAGCCCTGAATCATGATGTTAATGACAGTCAATATTCCCACAGAAGACAACTTGGTGGCAGACCAGCAGAGCAGAATCTTGTCAGACACTGCACATACAAGTTCCCAGTCACTGGCACAAAAAAAGGGGGCTTGTGGAGATGAATCTCTTTGCATCCCAATTTCTAGATCAAAACTTCTGTTCCAGGCTCTGCATTAGAAGGCTTGGGTGGCAGGTAGAGGGGCAAGTTCCTATATGCATTTCCACTTCTGCTTGTGATCTCCTGGGAGATGGAGAAGGTAACAGATTAACAGTCAAGAATGATCCTTTTTGGCTAAGGCAGCTCTTGTTCTTCTGTCTACCACTAATCGCCAGGGAAGGTCCCATTGTTTTGTGTATTGTCAAATCCTCTCTTCCTCAGCATACATTCTGCATTCTTACTGTCTACAGCTGTGGGCAAGAAGTAGATTACCAACCCTGCATCCACCTTTATACTCAGACATGAAGACATCCAGAGGAAGGAAATGTAATATCAGTGTGGGAGGAGAGGCTTTTAAACTTTGGGTAGACTTAATGTGTCAGAAGAGGGCACCTTGGCACACCCATGGCTTTTGACCCTCAATGTGGCAGCCTAAAATTTTTAACCTTGCCACACTGTAGGTACTTGTCTGAAGACATGTGAACCCTTATGTGGGAAGCTAGGAAACCAAGTAATAGGAAAGCTTAGCTGCCAAAATGTTACAATAAGGAGAATCTTTTCCAACTGAGGGGCTTGATACCTAGGATGTTTATTTATTTATTTATTTATTTACATTTGTTGACCGGGAGTGTCCAAATGGATGTAGGTCCATTTTCAGCAGAGGCCCGGGGAGAAAAGCTCCACAGTTAAAATAAACAGACAGTAGTTACATTGGATTACATAGCGATTAACAATTTAACATAGCAATTAATTACAAACGTATTTACAGATGAAGAGCATAGTACATCAGTAGACAACTAGAATCTTTATCTGCAAAGTACATAACAGACATTAACAAATGTTACAATAAGTTCCTGCTGTATAATAAGTACTAGGCTTATGAGCATCTGAGCTTGCTATAATCAAGGTAGTTAATGGGGTGGAAAGAAAGGTAGTGGTTGGATGAGGTGGGTGATGAGTGGGAGTTGCAAGGGCATAGCCAGCATGTTTTTAGGTGCGCTTTTAGTAAAGTTTTGAAGTGGGTGGGTTGGAGTTCCATAATTTTGGCTATGGCGCAAGAGAATAGTGCTTCACCAGCAGAGTTATTGGCTTTAGTGATCTGCAAGTGATTTTTGTTACTGGATCTTAGTGGTCTGGTGGTGCAATAAGGTTGGAGTAGATTCTGGAGGGATGGGACATTTAGTGGATGGTTTACTAGTTTGTGGGCGAGTGATAGTTGATACCATTGAAGGAGGTGAGGGAGTTCAAGCCATCCCGGTTCAGCAAGTGAGAGACAGTGGTGACTACAGTAGGATGCCCCTATGGCAAATTTGGCGATTTTTGTTGTAGCAGGTCTCTAGCTTGTTTAGATCGCATTGCCTTAGGTTGGTATATATTGGAGAGGCATAAAGTAGGGTGGAGATAAGGTGGGAATTTGCTGTTGAAATCTTTGCTGCTTTGGTGAGAAGTAGCTTATTTCTGTATAACTCTCCTAGTTTTTTGTGGACTTTATGGTCATGGATATGTGAATGTCAAATTTTAGTTTGTGTGTTTCCACTCCTAGCAATTTGGTGTGTTCAGTTGGGGTATATAGTGGTGTTGTCTTTTGCTGTGATGTTAGTGAGAGTTTTGAGTATGTTTGGTGGGTTGGAAGGTGAATAGTTTAGTTTTGTTTGGGTTGAGTATTAATTGGGCATCGGATAACCAAGTTTCAACAGAGAAAAAAGCTTCCTGTGTGACTTTTTGCAGTTTGGGTAGGGACTGGGCTGAGCAGGTGATGGTTGTCATCTGCGTATTGTATGAGTGTGCCATGTTTGGTGGCAGAGGCTAGATTATTGGTGAAAACAGAGAAGAGTAGGGGTCCAAGGATGGATCCTTGGGGAACCCCTATGGAAACAGGTAGTTGGGGCGATATGTCATTCTGCCATACAACGGATTGTTGGCAGTCAGACAGGTAACTCTGAAACCAGTTGGTGACTGAGAGAAGGATAGGTTATTGAGGACAGAGACGAGTTGTTTGTGTGGGACCTTGTCAAATGCTTTAGATAGGTCTAGAAAAGTAGCAGAGTAGAGATAGCCATTGTTTTTATGCTGAAGGATAGTGTTAGTAAAGGAGTGTAAGGCAGTGGTGGTGCTATGGTTTGGTCGGAAACCATGCTGAGTATTGGAAAGGAGGTTGTTAGTAAGGAGGTAGTCTGAGACCTGAGAATATGTGCATCTCTCTAGTATTTTTGAGAGTAGAGAGAGAATAGCTATGGGGCGGTAATTGGTTAGTTCTGTGGAGGGGGCCGCCTTTGTGGAGGGGAATTATATGCGATACTTTCCACAGTGTGGGAACGTAACTTTCTGACAGAGATTGTTTAATCAAGATGGATACGGAGTAGGCCAGAGCATCAGCTGCGATTTGTAGGTATTCACTTGGGAGGTTGTCTGCTGCTAATTTGGTGGGCTTAAGTTTAGTTTTTTTATGTTGGTAGGTACAGGAGAAAAAGAGAAGGCAGTGGGGAGATTACTAGTAGAAGTTTTGGGTTGGAGGGGAGGGGGTTGTGTTTAGCTAGTGATAGTATGATTTGTGTGAAGTGTGTGTTGAATGAGGTAGCAATATTTTCTGAGGAGTGAGGGATGTGAGGAGGAGGGGTACTGACTTTACCAGGGTGGAGGATGGAGTTTATGAAGGACCAGAATTGTTTGGGGCCGTGTTGGGAGGAGTCTAGGGCAGACTGGTAGTATTGGAATTTGTTCTGTTTTATTAGCTTTTTAACTCTGTTGTGTAGTTCTAGGAATTTCTGTCTAGTTGAGGGGGTTTTGGTTTTGCGTCAGTGCTCCCAGGCTTTATCCCTGTTTTTCATTTCTGACTTAGTGTTTTTCTGTAGCCATAGGGAGGGTTGTGCTTTTGTTCTGGAAAGTCTTATGGGAGCATGGTAATTAAGCATGCTTAGGAAGGTAGTATTAAAAAATTCAACTGCGTCATCAAGACTGAGGTACTTTAGGGGATGCCAGTTGCATTCTTTGAGGGATGAGATAAAAGTGAGTGGGTTAAAGTTTAGTTTTTTACGTATTTGATGGTAGATGACAGGTTTAGCTTGGTATAGGTATTTTTTGAGTAGGAATGTTGGGGAGTGATCACTGAGGCTATCTGATGACTGGGGGCTCTTACTGACTAGTATCCAGTCCAGGGTAGTGTGCTTGCTGGAGTTATTTATCCTGGTTGGCGACTGGACTAGTTGGGTCAAGCCATGAAGGTTTATATGATGGGTTGGATTGTTGCCAGAACAGGATTGCCAGTCAATATTGAAATCACCTAAAATGATCGTTTCTTGGGGGAGATGGTGGGTAGACCAGCTGAGGAGGTTTTCTAGTGGGGGATGTTTTGGCCAGGTGGAAAGTAGCATCCAATTATGTTGATGGTTTTGTTTTGGTCTATTTTGAGGTTGGTATATATTATTTCTTCATTGCCTATTTGGATGTACCAGTGATCCTGAATTACTTTTTTTCTCCCATTCTGTCACAGCCATCTGAGTGGCCCATGTCCCTCATTGGGTCTATCAGCAGCCCAAATTTAAGCTGCTATTGATACTGCTCATTTTAAGGGGGGTGTCTACCCTGGTGCTAGAGAGATTAAAGGGAACATTATGCTTACCAGAGTTTTTAAATATTGTTAAATAATGCTCTAAACACTTGTATCAGCTAAGTGGCTTTTCTAGTACTTTAGAAATTAAGAAAGTTAAGGCATTTCAGTCATATATAATGCTCTGGTTTTCTGCAGAACTCCATTTTATGACATGTCTTATTCTAGGTTGGAGTGACAATGCAGTCTATCTACACATACAGTTATTTACAGCTGATTGAATTAAGGAAAGTTTCCTAACATGTTAAAAGCAGATGCATATTCAAAGCTATTAAATGTTTGTGCTAAGCTGTGGTTTTATTTATGTAGAACTTTAGTCCTGGACTGTTGTGAAGAGACTCACTGACTTGACCATTTTAAACTTTCTGATTATATTTAATAGCAATTAAAATCCTAGCCTTTTTAGCAAATGAATGTGGTAATTAGCTGCAGAAAATGCTTTTGTTTTGCCAGTTGTGGTTTGAGCATGAAAGGTATAACCAGAGTGACAAAATCCATTAAACCATGATTAAACATTTTATAGCATTATCCACACCCTTGCCTAGATTGCTGGTGTCATTTCAATTTGAAAGTAAAATAGTATGTGAAGTGTAGATATCCTTCTGAATCACTGTTGCAGTGTTCTTTACTCCTGGGATATTCTGCTGAGGATAGCCGAACGTCCAGCCCACATAGCAAAGCCTTTACATCTTTTGGGCAGTGTACATCAGACACTTATCCTACATGCAAGGGGTAAGGTACATATGTGATGTACGAGAGCCTAATCCTCAGAGTTTATTTGCTGCCAGTCCAAATGCTACATTTGTATTTGGTCTACACACCATTCACAGAGAGCTGGTTCCACTACTGAGCCTTCTTTAGATAAGTACCCCATTGGGGTCCCTTTCTTTTTTATAACTGTTACTTTAGTTCGCATGTCAGCTTTGAAGGGAAAATGTGAATGTGGGAGGCAGATTTCCCATAACAATAAATACAAACAGTGCCTTTTGTGTTTGGGCACTACCCATGACTATAGGCAGTCTAAGGTTTTCACGAGTTTGTCTCTAACAAACCCTGCTGCTGTTTGTCTCCTTCCATTTACATTGAGAACCGTCCATTAAAGCTTTTGGTTCAGGGTGCCATGGCAGAATCCACCTAACCCCAACATTCAGCCACTGCTTAAAAAGAGAGCCAAAATGGTGCAAACTGGCCATGCTGCTATACAGCCTCCATCTGATGTTTCCTTCAGGTTGGATGAAGAATCTGCGGACTGTCCGGTTCTGTTGTCAGGTTCCTCTGCCTTGACCCAGTTGGACACTGACATGGAGCTGCCTTACCCATACATCCGCTTAGGCTGCACCTATGTTTGGTGCAGATGTGGAGGCTGAACATGGCGGATTTATTTTAGAGGGCCTAAGGGAAGCTGTGCCTGGTAGTGTCATTAAATCAGACAGGGGCTTAAACTTAAGATTTTTTTACAGCCGATCTTCCTTTTAAAAAGAAGCAGAAAACTAACTTCTCTTTGATCACCCCTGCATTTGCCCTGGAGTCTGAAGAAGTAGATTCACTTTTTACTGTCTCTTATGGAAGAATTGTCTTTGGGAAGATATGGTGGTATTGTATTGTATGATGGAACACCTTTTTAAGTGGAACTGTTCCCAGGATGTTCTTCGTGTTTCACTGTTGCAGTCATTACATTTGGGTAATCTGCTTGCAGGTAGCCCTCAGTCGGCCTGATTAACAAAGTCTTGGGTCTTGCGTTGGTTGCTGTCCCTTCTTCCATGACGTCAGGTCATCAGGGGTATAAAGCATGCAGCCGATGCCATTACATCAATCTTTCTTGCCGTGCGGTGCCCGAAGCAGAAGCAATTTGCAAGTGCCAGTCGGCCGACTCCTGAAATTTTCATTTTCGAGCTTCAGAACCGAAGTCTTCAACTAAAAGCCAAGTACCCGTTGGGATAACTTTCTTGCTCCTTACCGAGGTCAGTAAAAGTTAATAATTGCATTACTTGTGGAAAGCAAATACCTCATAAAGATTTTCATTCGTACTGTATTCCTTGCCTAGGCCCTGACCACGATGTACCTTGCTGTTGGTTTTGTGCTTTATTTAATCAGTGCACTATCCGTCGTCTATATATTTTTGCCATTTTGGTTCTCTGTTTAATTATCCAGAAATGTCGTCTGTTAGCCATCCAACTACCAGGATTCCAAAAAAATGCAATGATAAAGACAGACACGCCTCCGAGGTCCAGAACTGTCGACTACTCTTCTAAGCCAGTCGCCAGTACTCAGTGAGGCGCTTTTGCAGCCCCTGATACCCGCTACTTCTGATTCGCAGGCTTTTACTGAGACCCATTCGGAGTGCGGTATGCCGTGAGATACATCCACGGGTTCCATAGTTGAAGTCTCTACCTTGGATGGGTCCAGAGCCGCTGTGCAGGCACCAGCTTCTGAGGGTGTATTCCGGCCTACGGGCTTGCATAATAAATCAACACCTCCTTCATTACTAAGGCCTAAATCTCGATCCATGTCTAAAAAACTGACGCCCAGGCCACATGCTCAGGCCTCTATGCCTAAAAAACAAGTGATAAAAATGGCTGAAGATCTAATAACTCTAATCAGGGGTAGCCAATCCCCCCCCCCCCAAGAGGCCTATTGCTGAGCTTGATTATGGATCTTCTGATCAGGATTCTGTTAGGACTCTTCTGATCACTTGGATTTGTCCTTAAATTACTTATGAGGATTCTGATGCGGAAGACTGTATTCCCTCTGCTTCCCCTCCTGAGGATTTTTCTTTTGGGGAAACCTTACATACTCTAAGGGAGCATTTTCACTGGAAAAGCCAGGAATTTTCTGATTCAAAAAAAGAGGCTTAGGGATTTCCTTCTCCTACCTCAGCATAGGCCTTTGGCTATTCCTCCTGTACTAGACATTGTTGATGATGCTTTCTCGGAATCCAGTTTGGCCCCTGATTCCCTGCCTCCTGTTCCCAGTAAACCTGACAAGATACTGCAGAGTACCAGAGTCCCACAAGTTGCTTTTCAAAAATCCTATTGCAGATCCAGAGACTATTTCACAGGGGCCCAAGGGCATTAAGGCTTCTACTGCTAAAAATCCTACCCCTTCTGATAGAGACTTCAGGGCGCTGGATAGATGGGGTAAAAAGGTTTATACTTCAGCAACTTTGGCAATTAGAGCTTTAAACTGCCAGTTTCATATGTTAAAATATCAGCAACATGTCATTGGACTGCTTAAACAGAAAATGTTGATTCCTGACTGTGTGGAAAATAAAGACTTACAGGATTTAATGCATTCTGCTGAACAAGGTGGAACATTCACTGTGGTTTTGATTCTTTGGAGGCCTCTTGCAGGGCTGCTGTTACTGGGTCTGTGCTTAGAAGGCATGCTTGGCTTAAGGAGCAATGTTTGCCTGATCATGTTAAAGCTAAATTGTTGGATGCTCCTCTAAGTCAGGACCGCCTGTTTGGCAACAAGGCTGAAGAAGTTCTTAAAAAGATGGAAGATAAAGGTAAATCTGTGCAAACTGTTAAAGATTTTTTTACAAGTTCAGCCTCCTAGATTTAGCAGGCACTGGTCTTCTAAGAATTGGTCCTTTCCAGCCCCTTCCAGGTCTTCTCAAGCTAAACCCAGACACAGCAAAAACCCCAGGTTTCAGTCCCAGGGGACTCGCAGAACTAATCAGTGGGGGGCCTTCACTTCCAAGTCTGGGATTAATAAGACACCCTCTTATGGTAAACTGTCTCAATGACTTCCTTTTAAAATTTCCAAGCACTTATCTTCTGACTGCCCCTTTGGGGGGGAATGATTGCTCTTCATGCAAAGAACTGGGAACTCATTACCCAGGACGAATGGGTTTTAAATGTAGTGTCCCAGGGATACAGATTTCACTTCCCACGTTGCCAACATCAAGTGGGTGTCCAGACCTACCCCTAAATCAGTGGGCAGAGGCTCAAAAACAACTACGTTCTCTCTTAAGCATGGGGGCTATTCAACTGGTACCAGAAGAGGAAAAGGGACAAGGTTTTACTCCAGACTTTTCCTGGTACCCAGAAAAGACAAATCATGGCGTCCAATCCTGGACCCGTCTACTCTAAATACCTTTCTGGAGATTCCAAAATTCAAGATGCTTACTCTTCACCAATTACTTCCTATGCTAGGCAAAGACACCTGGTTTGGCCACACTAGATTTAAAAGAAGCATACCTGCACATCCCAGTCAGGGAATCTTGCAGAAGATACCTCTGCTTCAAGGCAGGCTACACACACTGCCAGTTCTCTGCACTGCCCTTTGGCTTATCTACTGTGCCCAGGGTATTCACAAAGTGCCTAGCTCCATTTCTTGCATTTTGCAGGCAAAGAAGTATTCAGATATACCCATACCTGGACGATTGTCTAATTCAGGCAGAAAGCCAGGACATACTTTTGAATCGTCCGGCGTTTGTACAAAAGGTGCTAACTTGTCTGGGGTACACCATAAACGAAACTAAATCACATCTTGTACCCTGTCAACAAATTATATTCCTGGGAGCAAGCTTGAACACAACTTCTCAAATGGCTTACCTCGTGCCAGAAAAGTAAATTCATTTGACAACTTACTTCAAGCTAATGGCCAATAAAAATCCTGCTATCTGCAAGGCTAATACTGCAAGCCTTGGGGTTTGTGGCCTCCTGCAGTCTTCTAATTCCATATGCAAGACTGCATATGAGGAAACTACAGTGGTATCTAAAAAGCCTATGGTGTCAACATTCTCAGGATCTAGAAGTAATGATTCCTGTCATACCTTGCCTACAGTTAGAGTTCCTTTGGTGGGCAGAGGCCTGCAACCAAAACGAGGGACTGCCATTCACTCTACCCCCTGCCACCCAAGCCCTAACAGATGCATCAGACTATGCATGTTGGGCTCACCTGGCAGGGAAGTGCATTCAGGACAAATGGAACCCAAGTCAAATGCACCTGCATATCAATCAAAAAGAAATGTTAGCTGTACAACATGCTCTGATAGCCTTCAAGGACCACATTCTTCCAGGACAATTAATGGTAAAGACGGGCAACACCACTGTTATGTGGTACATAAACAAGCAGGGGTGTACACATTCTAACCCCCTCTGCAGAGTAGCCATGGCTCTGTGGAACACAGCCTTGAGCTACCAAGTGCATCTACAGGGTCAATTCCTGCTGGAAAATTAAATACACTGGCAGACGGACTAAGCAGAAATCTCATGGACCCACACGAGGGGAAACTGGAACCAAAGACTTTCAACATGTTGAACAAATGGGGGAGCCCAGATATAGACCTGTTTGCCTCCCCTCAGAACTACCAATTGGACAAATTCTGCACAAGGACTCACCACAAACAAACTTGGAAAGTGGATGCTCTGTCCTTCAACTGGAAAAATCCATCAGTTTATGCCTTTCCTCCTCTGACTCCCCTCTCCAAAGTACTACTAAAGATCAAACAGGACAAACCAAGGACAATACTGATTGCACCAGACTGACCACTCCAACACTGGTACCCCCTCTTGCGCAGTGTCACTGCTGGCTCCATGGCACCTGCCTTAGACCCCTACCCTGCTGTCACAGCAGGAGAGCCAGATTCTGCACCCTCAGCTTCAAACCCTGAACCTGACAGGCTGGCTAATTGCCTAATCTCTCAGTTACCATCCCTCAGTAAGCAAGTGTTGGATGTCATTTTGGAGGCAAGGAGGTCTAGTACTAGAAAATCTTACGCTGAAAAATGGACGCAATTCTGTGCCTGGAACCAAACTCAAGGAATGGGCACAGGAGCCCCCCCCCCAGTTTACCTCAGATTCTTCAATACTTAACTGAGATGCTTCACAAGGGCCTTTCTTTTTCCTCCATCAAAATTCATGCCTCAGCCATTTCAGCTCATTACAACACAGAACCACCCCTCTTCTCTCATCCACTGCTCAAGCAGTTCCTCAGAGGGCCAAAAACTTAAGACCACCCAGGAGAGCCCCAACTCCAGCCTGGAACCTTAACTTTGTATTGGAAAAACTCACTTTTCTTCCTTTTGGGCCAGCTGCAAGTGCGGAGTTAAAATTCCTTTCTTGGAAAACAGCCTTCCTGTTAGTAATCACTTCAGCAAGAAGGGTATCTGAATTACAGGCCCTTATGGCAGTGGAGCCTTTCATCATCTTTCATGCAGACAGGGTGTCCCTCAGGACCAATCCTTCCTTCATGCCCAAGGTAGTATCCAGTGTGACTCTTAATCAGTCCATTTGCCAACCTTCTTTTCTAATCCACAGAACAAAGGGGAATGGATACTGTATTCCTTAGATGTGCACAGACAACTTAGATTTTACTTGGACAGTAAACCTCAAAGGAAATCTGAACAACTGCTAGTGGCATTTGCTGCAGGGGCAGAGGGGAAGGCTTATTTCAAAGCAAACCATTTCTAAATGGATAGGCCATTGCATTCATTTCTGCTATAAGCACCATGGAAAACGTATCCCACAGGTGATTAGACCACATTCAACCAGGGCTGCATCTACCTCTACAGCCTTTCTCAGAGTTGACCCTACCAGGGACATCCTAGAAGCTGCTACCTGGAGTTCTGTACGTACTTTCACTAAGCATTACCATTTGCCAATTTTCTCTAAATCCAGAGCTGGCTTTGCCACTGTAGTCTTGCAGGGCCTTATAGCTGGCCCAAATGCTATCTAGATTCCTCCTCCCATCCTTAGCTTTGGGAATCTACCCAAATGTGATGACTGCAACAGTGAAACACGAAGAACATAGTACAGTTGTGTACACTTACCATAAATGTAGATGTTCGATTGTATTCACTGCTGCAGCCCCGGTTACCCTCCCTCCAGCCCCCTGACTTTTTTTGGCTATACCCTCTATTCTCCTTTACTATGCTTAAAAGCTTTTTGGTGTATTTGCTTTTTTGTTGGAGGTATAACTGTGTGTGTGTAATATACATATATATATATATATATATATATATATATATATATATATATATATATATATATAATTGCTTCCCATTAGGGGGGCACCTGACATCTGGGGGCAAGAAAAACTGATGTAATGGCGTCGGCTGCATACTTTATACCCCTGACTACCTGACATCATGGAAGATGAGACAGCAACTGACGCAGGACCCAAGACTTTGATAATCAGGTTGACTGAGGGCTACTGCAAGCAGATACCCAAATGTGATTACTGCTACAGTGAGTACACTCTAACATCTACATTTTTGGCAAGTGTACACAACTGTACTTTTATTTCTCTACTCACAGATAAACCATCCAAGCTTCTAAATGTTTATCTTCTAAGGACAGAAGCGCCAGGGGACAGGTATGGTTAAAAAAAAAAAAAGTATGTACCTCTGCTACCTTTAGCCTTCATGGCAATTCATTACCATAACCATGTGACGGAGTAGTTATGTCCTGGTTCTTCTGTCCCAGGTTGGAAGCATTCTGGTTGATTTGCCTGACCGAGAGGGTAAGACTTCTGCATTTCACTTGAGTTGTAATTCTCAGGTGGCTCATCCTATTAAACCTAGATATGATGCTGCTGATGCCTCCTCCAAGACAGCTGCATCTGGATTTGTTAAGAAGAGGTATTCTTGTGTACGCCTCCAAGGCTATGCCTTGAAGACATCAAGTTCAGATTATTAGATTCTCTGTTAAACAACCAGAATCTCTTTGGCACTGCTGCTGCTAAATGATTTAAGACCCTTCAGGGTAAGGATGAAATTATGCAGGATTTGAAACAAATCTTTGTCTCTCTCGTTCCTCAGGTGCAGTGAAGTTATCCTTCTAAGATGCCTCTTGTATATAGACAGCCTAAACAGCCTTCTAGGCCCAAGAGGGCTTCTAGGAGTTTTTTTCCCCAGACAATCCTTCTCAGGGGGCTAAGAGTCAAAACCTCTTGACGTATCTGCGTCTATCTGACATTCAGCCACTCCTACCCCTTGGCTAAATTCCTTTGTCCCTCAGGTTAACACTCTCCCTTTTTGGCAGCAGGTAATCACAGATGCTTGGGTGCTTTCCTTTATCCAAAATGATTATTTTATGGCCCATCAGCTCACACATTTTCTTTGGTTCTACTGGTAAAGGAACCATCCAGCCTGTCCCCTTGTCTCATCTGGTAACTGGTTATTCCAGGATGTTTCTGGTTCCCAGGAAGGAGGGGTCATAGAAGCCCATTGTAGACCTGTCTTTTCTCTAACTTTCTCAAGATTCCTTCTTTCAGGATTCTGTCTGTTTAGACACTTTTTCATCCGTTGCGTCCCCAAGTCTTTCTGGAATCCCTAGGTTTGAGGGACGTTTACCTCCACATTCCTATTCACCTTCTGTTTAGAAATTTTTGTGTCTGTTTCTTCCTCTCATTATCCATTCTCTGCTTTGTGTTTTGGTCTTTCTACAGCTCCGAGTCTTGTGGTAGCCTTCTGTAAACTTCAGGAAATTCAAATATTCCCGTATTTGGACAACCTTTTGAGTCAAGCTTCCTCTCAGCAACAGCTTCTTCAGGATCTATACTTCCCTATGTATGCTTCTTCTTATGCACAGTGTGTAGTTCACACTCAGTATTAGTCTGTGTTGACTCTGTCTCAGGACGAAGTAGTTCTAGGTTTCAGGGTTCAGACTATTCCAATGTTTGCTTGTCTTCTGATTGCAAAGATCCTCTTTGACTGCTTTTTTTCCAGTCTCTTCTTTCCCCTTCCAGTCTTTCCTGCAAGCAAATTTTTCCGAGCTCTGGGGTACATGGCACCCACTATTCCCATGCTTCCTTTTGCCAAATTCCACATGAGAATTTCAGTGTTATCGGAAGACTGTTTGCCTCCGGCACTGTCACCGTCTGGAGTATCTGATTACTCTCTTGCCTTGTTTCAAGTTTGATGCTTGTAAATTCACTAGATTTCCCTGAGTACAGGTCTGCCTTTTCAAGTTCCTCTCCCTACTCAGGAGCTGTATATGGATGCTTCTTACCAAGGTTGGGGAGTCTCCTCCAACAACTTATGTCTATGGTCTTTGATCCCATCAGTAACTGGAAAACCATATCAATATCAAGTAGACAAGGGCTTTACGTCTAGCTCTCCAGGCTTTTGACTCTGGGCTTCAGGTCCTCAAATGGTGTTTACAGACAATGCCACAGTTATGTGGTGTATCTACAAGCAAGCAGGCACACATCCTTACCATTTTTGTAGGCTGGCTTTTCAGACTTGGGATTTTGCAGTCTACCATCACTTGGTTCTTCAGACAATCTACTTTTATTCAGAGCACAGTCTGGTGGCAGACTCTGAGCAGTTCTAGAACAAATCCTCACAAATGGATGCTTCACAGGGAGGTGTTTCTGGACATTGTATATTGGTGGGATACATCTCAGGTAGATCTCTCTGCCTTCCCATTGAATAGATAACTCCAACAGTTATGTTCCAGAGTGCCACGTCATCTGGCTTGGAAAAGTGTACACCATGCCTTTTTCTTGAAATGGAATGTTTCTGTATGTCCATTCTCCTCCTCTTCTACTACCAAAGGTCTTGCACAAGATCACGTGGGGCACTCCCAAATTCTTGCTGTTGACTACGTTTTGGCCCAGACTGCATTTGTTCCCCTTTCCATTTCAAATGGCCAGGAGCAGTCATAACAAGTTACCTCCCGGGATTGATCTCTCAGAAGACAAAGGATCTCTCATTCATACTCAATTGTCCACCCTTCAGTTGACACATTGGGTGATAGGGTTTTGATCCCTTCTTGGCACCAATTTTCTGAGGACCTGCTTCAGGTTTTGCAGGAGGCCAGAAAGACCAGTGCTAAAAAATGACTAAATGGAAGAGTTTTTCTCTCTAGTGTTTCAGGCATGACCTGGGTCCTTCTGTGGTGGCACCTACAGTCCTTTCTTGTGTGCGAGTTGCCAAATTCTGGATTGGCATATTCACCTGTTAAATTTCATTTATCAGTCATTTCCCCGTGTCTGCCTCTGAGTCCACATTTGGCTTCTAGTTTTGAAGTCAGAAAATGTTTAAAAGGTGTCCCCCATATTTGGCCTCCAAGAAAAGCTTATTCCTCCTTGGGACTTAAATTTTATTCTTGAAAAATTGATCCAGTTCCATTTTGAGCCTGCAGCTTCTTCCCTACAACACAGTGCTAGGAAGACTGTATTGTTTGTGGCTCGCTCTTCTGCAAAGAGGGTCTCTGAACTTCAAGTACACATGGAGATTCCATCTCTCTTTTTTTTTTCATGATGACAGGGTGTGTCTTCATGCTAGTCCTTTTATGCCCAAGGTGGTTAATGATTTGTCATTGAATCACCCAGTTCATCCTTCCTTCTTCCCCTCTCCACAGAACTATAGTGAAAGAATTCTTCACACCTTGGATTTATATAGACAGCTCAGATATTACTTAGACAAGACATATCCGGAAATCTGAGCCAGGAAATGGGGTATAAAGGTATTGAGGCAAACCATCAGTTCTTGGATTTCTAAGGCCATTTATTTTTGCTGTTTCTTTACATGGCAAGCAGCTTTTCTCTTCTGATGTTCTTCGTGTTTCACTGTTGCAGTTATTACATTTGGGTAATCTGCTGGCAGGTTGCCCTCAGTCGGCCTGATTAACAAAGTCTTGGGTCCTGTGTCGGTTGCTGTCCCTTCTTCCATGACGTCAGGTCGTCAGGGTATAAAACATGCAGCAAACGCCATCATCAGTCTTTCTTGCCGTGCAGTGCCCGAAGCAGAAGCAGTTCGCAAGTGCCGGTCGGCCGACTCCTGAAATTTTGGTTTTCAGAGCCGAAGTCTTCAACCTAAAGCTAAGCACCCCGTTAGGGAAACTTTTTCTTGCTCCTTACCGATGTCAGTAAAAGTTAATAATTGTATTACTTGTGGGGAAGCAAATACCTCATAAAGATTTTCATTTGTACTGTATTCCTTGCCTAGGCCCTGACTACAATGTGCCTTGCTGTCGGTTTTGAGCTAAATTTAATCAACGCACTATTAAGCGTCTGTATATTTTTGCATCTAAATATTTTGGCTCAAGATCTAACTCTCCAGAAATGTTAAAATATTAAATCTGTTAAATCAGACTACCGGAATACACAAAAAACACAAAGAAAGACAGACCGTTGAGGTCCAAAACCGACGAAGCTTCTCCCAAGCCAGTCCCTGGTTCACCGGTACTCAGTGAGGCGCTTTTGCAGCCCCTGATACCCGCTACTTTTGATTCACAGGCATCTACTGAGACCCATTTGGAGTCCGGTATGCCGCGAGGCATAAGTATTGAACCCGCGGATGTCTCTACCTTAGATGGGTCCGTAGCCGCTGAGCAGGCACCAGCTTCCCAGGGTGTTTTTAGGCCTAAAGATTTGTATATTAAACCGATGCCATCTTCAAAACCTAGGCCAAAATTTCTGTCTAAAAAACTGATGCTTGGGCCCATGTGCACAGGCCCCTATGCCTAAAAAACAAATGATCAAAATGGCTGAGGATTTAATTACCTTGAACAGGGGTTCCCATCCCCCTCCTGCTAGGAGGCCTAGGCAGGGCACTGACTATGAATCATCCGATCAGGTTTCTATTTCTTCTGATTCCTCTTCTGATCAGGAATTATCTATCCCACCTTATGAGGACTCTGATGCAGAATAATCCATACCTTCTGCTTCTCCTCCTGAGGATTTTTCTTTTGGAGAAACCTTGCATATCTTAAGGGAACACACTCACTGGGAGAGTCAGGATTTCTCAGAATCTAAAAAAGAGGCTTAGGGAGTTCCTTCTTCCTCACCATAGGCCTTTGGCTATACCTCATGTTTTAGACATTGTTGACGTTTCTCAGAATCCAGCATGGCTCCTGATCACTGCCTCCAGCTCCTAGTAAGCCAGACAGATATTACAGGGTTCCTGACTCCCACAAATTCTTTTGAAAAACCCTACTGTTGACCCTGAAACCATTTCTCAGGGTCCCAAGGGCGTTAAGGCCTCTACTGCTAAAAATCCTACCCCTTCTGATAGGGACTCCAGGGTGCTGAATAGGTGGGGTAAGAAGGTTTACACGTCCGCACCCTTGGCAATCAGGGCTTTAAAACTGTCAATTTCATATGCTTAAATATCAGCAGCATGTCATGGGCTTACTTAAACAAAAAATTATGTTGATTTCTGACTGTGTGGTAAATAGAGTTGCAGGATTTATTGCGTTCAACTGAACAAGTTGGAAAGCATACTTTGCAATGTGGTTTTGATTCCTTGGAGGCCTCTTGTAGGGACGCTGTAACTGGATCTGTGATGAGAAGGCATGCTTGGCTCAAGGAGCAAAATCTGCCTGATCATGTTAAAGCAAAATTGTTGGATGCTCCTTTACAACAGGACAATCCATTTGGTAATAAGGCAGAAGATGGAAGATAAAGCTAAATCTATGCAAACTGTAAAAGATTTCCTACAAGTGTAGCCGCCCAGGTTCAGTAGGCACTGGCCTACTAAGAATTGGTCCTTTCCAGTACCCACCAGAGCCGCTCAGGTCAAACCCAGACACTCCAAAGGCTCCAGGTTTCTGTCACAAGGAGCTTGCAGAACAAAGTAATGGGGTGCCTCCACCTCCAAATCTGGAAATAGCAAGGCACCTCCCTACAGTAAACCGTCTCAATGACTTTCCTCTACCATCACCAAGCACTTATCTTTTGGCAGCCCCTTTTGGGGGGGGGCTGACACTTCATGCACGAAATTGGCATCTAATTACCCAGGACAAATGGGTTTTAAATATGGTATCCCAGGGATACAAATTTCATTTCCACACTTTGCCAATCCCAAACGTATGACCAGATCTGCCTCTAAATCAGTGGACAGAGGCCCAGAAACAAGTTATGTCCCTCATGGATATGGGGGCCTTTCAGCCAGTACCAGAAAAGGAAAAGGGACAAGGTTTCTATAAAAGACTTTTCCTGGTACCCAGAAAAAACAAATCATGGCGTCCAATTCTGGACTTATCCATTCTAAATACATTTCTGAACAAAATTGCAGAAGATACCTCCACTTCAAAGCAGGCTATTTGCATTACCGGTTCTCTGCACTGCCCTTTGGCTTATCTGCTGCACCCAGGGTCTTCATAAAGTGCCTGGCACCAGTAATTGCATTTTGCAGACAGACATTAAAATGTATCCTTACCTGGATGATTGTCTAATGCAGGCAGAAAACAAGGACACACTTCTACAGCATCTGGTGTTTGTAAAGAGGCTTCAAACTTGTCTAGGGTACACCATAAATGAAAAGAAATCACAACTGGTATCTTCTCAAATAATTACATTCCTGGGTGCAAGCTTGAATACAACTGCCCAGATGACTCACCTAATACCAGAAAAACAAATTCAATTGATGACTTACTTCAAACAAGTGGCCACAAAAACCCAGCTATCTGCAAGACAAATTCCGCAGGCCTTGGGGTTCATGGCTTCCTGCATTCTACTAATTCCATATGCAAGACTGCATATGATGAAACATCAATGGTACTTAAGCTTATGGAGTCAGCATTGTCACAGCCTGGAAACAATGATTCCTATCATTCCTTGCCTGCAGCAAGAGTTCTTATGGTGGGCAGAGGCCTGTCACCAAAACAAGGGATTGTCATTTATTCCACCCCCTGCTACCCAAACCCTGACTACAGATGCATCAGATTATGCTTGGGGAGGGCATCTGGCAGGGAGATGCATTCAGGGCGAATGGAGCCCAAATCAAATGCACTTACATATCAACCAGAAAGAGATGCTAGCTGTACAGAATGCTCTGACAGCCTTCAAGGACTATCTTCATCCAGGACAACTACTGATAAAGACGGACAACACCACAGTAATGTGGTACATAAGCAGGGGTGGTACCCATTCCTACCCCCTTTGCAGACTAGCAATGGCTTTGTGGAGCAAGGCCTTGACTTACCAAATACATCTACAAGCTCAATTCCTGACAGGAAAGCAAAATACTCTGGCAGACGAACTAAGCAGAAATCTTATGGACCCACACGAATGGAAACTGGATCCACAAATCGTCAGCATGTTGACACACAAATGGGGAGCCCAGACATAGATCTTTTTGCCTCATCCCCAAAACTGTCAGTTGGGCAAATTCTGCACAAGAATTCATCACAAAACAGCTTGGAAAGTGGATGCTCTATCCTTCAGCTGGAAAAACCTATCCATGTATGCCTTTCCCCCTCTGCCTCTGCTCTCCAAGGTCTTACTAAAAGTCAGACAGGAAAAACCCAAAATGATTCTGATTGCTCTAGACTCGCCTCACCAACACTGGTACCCGCTCCTACCCAATATGTCACACCTTCCTCCGTGGTACTTGCCTCAGACACCTTATCTACTGTCTCAGCAGAACTATCAAATTCTGCACACTCCGCTCCAAACTCTGAATCTTGCAGCATGGCTAATCAACTAATTTCACCAGTTACATCTGTCAGCAAACCTGTGATGGATGTTATTCTGGAGGCTAAGAAGGCCTAGTACTAGAAAATCTTGTGCTGATAAATGGAAAAGATTCTGTGCCTGGAACCAAGCACAGGGAATAAACACAGCAATGCCCAATATTCCTCATATTCTGCAATATTTAACTGAGATGCTTCACAACGGCCTATTTTTTTCTTCCATAAAAATCCATGCCTCTGCCATTTCATCTCATTAAAACACAGAGCCTCCCCTCTTTTCTCATCCCCTGCTAAAGCAGTACCTCAGAGGGGCCAAAAATTTGAGACCTCCCAGGAGAGCACCAACTCCTGCATGGGACCTCAATTTTGTGTTGGAAAAACTCTCACCCTACCTCCTTTTGAACCAGCTGCTACTGCAGACATAAAATTTCTCTCTTGGAAGACAGCTTTTCTTTTAGCAGTCACTTCAGCTCGAAGGATTTCAGAACTACAGGCTCTCATGGCAATGGAGCCTTTTATCATCTTTTACCCGGACAGGGTGGCTCTCAGGACCAATCCATCCTTTATGCCTAAAGTGATATCTAGTGTGGCTCTTAATCAGACCGTTCATCTGCCAACCGTTTTCCCAAAACCACAGAACAAGGGAGAGCGGATTCTGCAATCACTTGGATGTACACAGACAACTAAGATTCTACTTAAACAGGACAAAATCTCTAAGAAAATCTGAGCAATTACTTGTGGCATTTGCTGCAGGGGCAGAGGGAAAGGCTATTTCAAAGCAGACTATCTCAAAATGGATAAGCCATTGTATTTATTTCTGCTACATGCACCATGGTAAACCTGTCCCCAAGGGGATCAGATCCCATTCCACCGGGGCTGCATCTGCTTCTGCAGCCTTTCTCAGAGGGGTTTCTACCAGAAACATTCTAGAAGCTGCTACCTTGAGCTCCGTTCATACGTTCACCAAACATTACCATTTACCTCTCTTTTTTCTAAATCCAGAGCAGGCTTTGCCACTGCTGTCCTGCAGGGCCTTATAGCTGCTCCTAATGCTGTAGAATTCCATCTTCCCAACCATAGCTTTGGGATTCTACCCAAATGTAATGACTGGAACAGTGAAACATGAAGAACATAGTACAGTTGTGTACACTTACCATAAATGTAGATGTTCGAGTGTATTCACTGTTGCAGTCCTGGTTACCCACCCGCCAGACCCCTATTTTTCTCTTACTATACCTCTTCTTTCTTTTACTATGCTCAAAAGCCTTTTTGGTGTATTTGCTTTTGTTTGGAGGTATATTTTTTGTGTTCTAAATTACATGTATGTATATATATATATGTATATATATATATATATATATATATATATATATATATATATATATATAATTTTTTTTTTTTTTTGCTCCCCATTTGGGGGGCACCTGACATCTGGGGCAAGAAAAACTAATGAAAATGGCGTCTGCTGCATGTTTTATACCCCTAACGACCTGACGTCATGGAAGAAGGGACAGCAACCGACGCAGGACCCAAGACTTTGTTAATCAGGCCGACTGAGGGCAACCTGCCAGCAGATTACCCAAACGTAATGACTGCAGCATTGAATACACTCCAACATCTACATTTATGGTAAGTGCACACAACTGTACTTTTATGCTCATTCTACCCAGGGCAGTGGCCTCATCTGGTGTTTTTTGCCAAGGGTGTGGATACTAGATTCATCTTAGAAGCTGCTGCTTAGTCTTCTGTTCACATTCCCACTAAACATTACAAGTAGGATGATATTTAGGGCCAGGGCAGATTTTGCCAGTCATCATTCATGAGTTTTTTTTAGGGCTCTTCTGTGGCTTCCTCCTCCCATACTTTACTCCTGGGAAGAGTACAAAAGCTACTGTAAAGAATACTGCAACAGTGATAAGGAGTGACATAGTACAGTTGTGTAAGATCTTGCCATAACAGTAGATGTCCTCCCTGTTGCGGTATTCTGTCACTCCCTCTTACTCTCATTATTTTCCATTTAGCAGTGGAGTCCTTTTATCCTCCTCTTTCTTTTCTTCCCTTCCTGGATCTAAGTATTTGTTCTTCTGTGGCACTTCATTTCTGAGGATTAGGTGCTCGTATGTTACACGTGTACCTTATGCCTTACATGTAGGATGTACATCATACATATGGCATCCAGATTGTATTGCAATGCCCCTGAGTGAAGATGTCACCATGATGCTAAATAGAGGAAAACAAGCCCTGCAGTTTTCAGTTTTTGAAGTGTTTTGCAGTCAGTCCACTGGCTTCTTGCTGATGCCTCCCAGAGCATAAGAACCTAGTCTGGGAAAATATTTTACCAATTGATAACTGTATTAATGTTAGTATATTTTAGTACATTTATTCAGATTTTTTTTGTGGGAATTTTATTTGCAAAACCTATAACTTCCAAGGAAAGATAAAGCCTATTGAGACAAATTTCCATGAGCAATTATAGTATTTATTGCCTTTTTTATATGAGCTATCATGTTTGTGCAAAAACCCTGATCTGTTATGCTCAAGATATCTGGCCTTCCCAGACTATAAGAATCTCGGACTGTGCCATGGGATATCTTCCCCTACTAGTAGGAAAACCATCCTGTAGTGGGCAAAAGAGTACAAAGTCCACTAAGGAAAATAAGATCGATAAAACCTGTGGCCTGAGTGTATATGATTGTGGTGAACCCCTCCAGTCCTGCATGTACATATATTATATATAGTATACGTTTTCTTAAATGTAAAAAATTTCAAATATTGCATATTTCATCAGTTGTATGGAATTCATAACTGTTCTTTAGCGGAATGGAACTGCTTACAGTTGGTAGGAAGCAGTAAGTGTAAACAAGTGCTGCGTCCATACCTCTCAACTTTGAAGCATCACAAATCTGGACAAAGGCCCATGAAAAATGGGTACAAATCTGTATGCCGATTAAAATAAAATTTGCATACAGC
Organism: Protopterus annectens; assembly: GCF_019279795.1. NCBI lineage: Eukaryota > Metazoa > Chordata > Ceratodontiformes > Protopteridae > Protopterus > Protopterus annectens. The sequence continues at coordinate 73,293,765 of NC_056725.1, forward strand.
ACCAAAATGAATCATTTCCCCTAACAATGCATTCATCCCCTCAGTTTCAAGTATGCACAAGTATTAAAATGTGACCCCATGTCCCTAAAGCCACTACTTGTATTTATTGCTCTATCTAGCACCCCCCCCCTTGCAAAGCAGCCTTCAGAATCAAAGGAGTGTTGAGTAGGGTTGGTCAAAATTGTAGATGGCATGTTACATGTAGAAACCCTAAATATAGAAATATGGAAACCCTGGTAGTAAAATGCCTCATGTAGTACTGCAGTGAACTACATATAGTACTAATCACACTTTTTAGTAGCAGACTCTGGGACTTGCTAAATAAAATGACCTTATATTATAGGATACCCCTGTTCAAGAGGCACTGCACACTTTTACATATAGTCTGTAACAAATGGGAATAAGAACTTGGAATTCTAAAAAGAAACTGTACTTTTCCGTTATCTTGCGTTATCATTCATTTTCTGAACGGCATGGTCCGAAACTCAAATGTTTATTTTCTGACTTAAATCTTCAATGATTTACTAATGATTTTCAAGAAAACCACAATTTTATGAAAATAGACCAAAATATAAGGCAGAAATCTAGACATTCTGTGAAAATCTGTAGAATTGACCAGTGTGATCTCTTTAGTTTTACCTACTAATTTACAACGGAATGTCTGTGTAAGTATTGTATATAGTTGTTTTTTTCTTCCTTTTTCATTTTGTATGTTTTAATCCATTTTTTGTTTTTTAAACTACAAAATTCTTTTAATAATCTTTCAGAAACTAATGTGCGCGCGCCCAACTTTCATTAAGCGAACGTCAAAATCAGAAATGCAGACTATATTGAGGTTGGTTGTGAACCACCAGCATTCATTTTTTGTTGTGGACCAACCACGGCAAAAGTTAGGTATGGAAGTAAAATTTTAAAACATCGCTCTCTTTCTTTTTGTTTTAAACCAGGCAGTGAAACTGAATTGTCTGTGCAACAGCAATGCCACCCGATAAGTAAACTCAGCATGGCTGATATTGGTAGCACTCTGCTGTTTACATTTCCGAGTAATCTTACTTTAGTATCCTTCATCTTGGAAGTAAATTACAGTTCTCGGAAGCTGATTATAGTCAAAGAAATCGGTAAGTCGAACCTGCACTTTCCTTTGAAATAATAGGCAGTGGGTGGGGAAAAGGAGGATAATGTCAGCTTGGTGGGAGGTACTTTCTCGAGTAAAACGTGGGTAGAGTGGTCTGTAACAATAAAGTATAGAAATTAACAAATGTAGTAAAAAATCAGATAAGTAAAGAGCATAACTTATTTTTAGGAGATAAAAAATGACCAGAGCTGTGTTTTATACTTTCCATCTTTCTAACTTATCGGGTTAACACTGTAACGTGATTGTTCAGCTGTAATGTAGTACCTTAACACCTCTGTCAAGCAGATGTGTGTGAAAGTCCAAATTAAAAGTTATTTTCTACAAATTGATTAATTATTCAAAGTAATACTTTTTTTTGACATGAGGTTACCGGACATGTTAGGGGACTGAATTACAGCTGAAAGATCGCATTAACAGTGTTGCCCCAATAATGGAAAAGCACGAAAGAAACAAAGTAGCAGCAGGCTCCTGAAAATGAGGTGCTTTTAAAGTACAACAGAAAAGAGCTAAAGTAGTAAAAAAAAAAAAAAAAAAAAAAAGTTTTCTTTTAAGGTACAGTCACTTGGATTAAAAAGTGAAGTTAATAAACTCAGCTCTGCTTGTTTATGAAAACAGCTGTTTATAATAGAGAGGAAACCTATATGCTATACTGGAGTTCAGTGAGCCTAACACCTTGTGTGTCCACAGCATGAATTCTGTACCGTAAAATAGCTGTATGAACACTTGTGCTCTTCCTAAAATGCAAAATTCTACTAATTTCACAATATCTGGAAATCTCAGAAGTTTAGATGAGCAAGCATCTATGGCTGCCACATTGCAGAAAGCAAATATCTGTAATTAATTATATTCTTATCAAGTTAATTATTGACAGACCATCTTCCAGACAGCAAAATGTTTCCCCAAACAGCATGCAAGAATATAAACATCATTGATCTTCAAAGGATTTTCAAAAAAAAAAAAACACACAGCACCAAAATGAAACATTTCCTCTAGCGATGGCAGCCCCTCTGTTTCAAATATGCACAAGCACCAAAACAGAATGTTTACTGCACAAGCTTTTTTTTTTTTTTTTAAACCTGGAAGAGATGGGAGAAGAAATGGTGGTTGGTGATAAATTTCCTTATGGTTTCTTCAGAGAAGAAGACCGGTCTGCAACTGCCACATGTTGCGCTATCAAAGCTGAAGTAAAAATGAACGGCTTGGCTTGACTTCCAGGTCCTTGGAATCCTCCTTGTAGTTTGCACTAAATATTAATTTAAACTAAAACAAAAAGCACTACTGTACTAGTCTAGCACAGTACAGGCAAGGCAGCTGCTCTCATTGTCCCAGAGCCCAGACTCACTCCACCACAATGTTACTTGACTGAATTAATCAGTTCTCGCAGCCACTGAAAAAGTTACCTTTTGCAAACAGCCAGGTTTCTTTGCCGAAAATGCTGCCAAAAAAAAATGAATACAGGCAGAGCACTCAGCAGCACATACACACGAGAGACGAGACACACCCTGGAGCCCTCTGCTGAATTCCGACAGGCTGGCAGTCTGCTTATGAAGCTGATGTCATTGCGCACACCTCTGCGTGTGATGACGTCAGCAACAAAATTGCAAAAAAAATTAAAAAAAAAAAAACTCTGGCAGATTCTGGAATTAAATGGGCCACGCAGGAGTTCGTGGCACCCCATTATTTTGACCTCAAAACTGGTAAATACCGAGGAATTCGGTACAGTTGGCTCAGTTACCTAATCTTGGAATGTAACTGTGTTTTGTCAACTTGCTTTTAAATATAGAAAAAAATATGTTCTGGTTTTGAAATTCATACTAAACACTGAGGAGTACTGAACAAGAGTGACTTTGAGAAGAAGTATCTAATTTGCAGAGAAGGCTGGATCAAAATTCCTGTCTTTTCTTGCCCATTCTTGATTATGTTTAATAAACTCCTCGCATCAAAGCATTTGTGTAAAGATGCTGTATGAGGGAAAAATGCAGCCTAACCTAACTTCTAGTCTGCCAGTATGTCATGTGTAGCCATTGATTCTGTGTAGTGCCATAGTGCTAGCCAGGCTGCAGTATTCTGTAGAAAATGGTAGGATCTATCCATCTAGTTACTATTAGAATTATTGTGACATCACCTATCTGTTATTTTTTTTCCTCCTTATGCAGTTGATTTATTGTGTTGTATATTTAGATTACCTTATGCTTTTACCTAATTTTCCTCAAGTGTTTTCAGTCAGTGATTTACAAAAGTGTGGTGGCTTAAGAATGTTAATCTTGCAGGTCCGATGTGTGGCTGTTTGTAGCTACCATAAGTGTGACTGTATACGTTTGGCTGTGCTACTATATTTTAATATGTCAGCTGGTTCATTGGTAGACTAGATTGATCTAGATGGTTCCAGTGTGCAACATGGACACATGTATTTGGGTATTCTATTGGTATCCTTAGCCCCTCATAGCAAATAGAGAAGAGAAAGTGTTTGTGTATGTTGAGTTAGTGAAATCTGTCTCTTTTAGTAAAATTGCATTGAAAGACAGTGCATTCAGAGTGAGATGGGTGAAATCCTAGTAAGCCAGTGATTATAATCCAGTTTTGCTGTTGTATAGTATAAAGCTTATTTGGGTGGTGTTGGTCTTTAACCCTAAGTAGTAGTGCAAATTTGCTTTGCAAACTTAAAGCGAATCATCACCTTGAATAAGTAACTGGTGGCAGCAGTGTGGGCTTCAAGGCCAGTAATCCCTGTCTCCCATGTGACACAATTTGGTGGCAGTGATGTAGATTTAAGCTCTCTAACCCCAGTGCACCTGACAATTGTTTTGCAGCAGTGAGGATATGTTCTAAACTGGATTTTTATAACCTGCAAATCAGTTTTGTCACCAAAAAATGTTTCGGACACAAAATATACAACAATATACATTTCACCATAGTTTATTTTATGTTTTAGATATAATGCAAGTTATATGCATCTATTTTTACTTTCTGTTGACTGGGTTAGTTCCACTCGGCCATTGTCCTCTCTTTAAGGGAGACCTGAGGGGGGTGACTAGGGGAAAGGTGACTAGGGGAAATTTGGCCAATGCACGGGGGAACTTACCCGATTCCTTTTTTGATGGGTGCTGTGGAATCTTTTATATCCATCTGATCTACTACAACTTAAGCAGATGAGCCCTCATTTCAATGTATCATCTGAAGGACAGCACACACGGGAGCACAGCACCCCCGTCTTATGCCACACGGCCGCATCAGTATTGAAAATTAGTCTAAGTACCTAGTGTGGAAGTAGAACCCCCACAGCATTTCGATCTTCCAGCGCACCTGTTAAGCCAGTAACAGTACCACAATGAGCTCTGAAGAATACTCCAGGATATTAGTGACACAGCTGGTTAATGAATGCAACACCAAAGGATTCCCATATACTGGTTTTAGGAATAGCTCCCTTGTTTTCAGTGGAAGTTCAGTCTACCTGTCACAGAGGCAGGTAGGTGTACAACATGCAGCTAAAGAACCTCCCAGTGTGACACCGATGACCTTAAGATGCAGAATGAATTGAGGATAGAGCTGGAGATGTCATGGCTTAAAGGGCAAAGCAACTAAATGAATCAAATAGCATAAGGTGTACAGGGGGAGAGAGAATAGTAAAAGAGCAAGAGCAGAAAGAAATTGTAGACATGGAGGAGGAAGAAAGGAAACCTCGATGTAATCTGTGTATGACATGAACGGGAGAAGGTGCTTGAAGAAAAAGAAAAGCAGTGCCAGGATGGGATGAAACTTGTGACCCCTTCGCCAAGTGCACTTGAGCATCGGGGGGGGGGGGGTAAAAACCTAGCCCTAGAAGCCAGGGTCTAAATTGGTTTAGTATAACCAGGGATATGACTAATGGTTTGCAGTTGAATAGGCATGTAATGTGCACCAAATTGTGCAAGGACAGTAGAATGAAGCCTTTAACTTCACTGCTCATAATTAAAGCCTTTCCAGATGTTTTAAGCACATACCTAAAATTTGTATGAAAAAAGTTTGGAGAACATTGGAAAAAACAGTGCCAGTGCTTTTACAGAAATAGGTATTTATTTTCAAGTTACTACTTTTGAAAGGTTAGGTAGCTTGCAATCAGTACTTTTCCTGAGACTGTAAGGCAGTTGAAGAGGTGAACAGAATGGATGACCTCTACTTTGCGAGTGGGGCACATTGCATAAGGGGTTTAATTTAGCACTACAGATGAGTACAAAGAAGCCTGAGAGGTGGTGGTATAATTCATCATAGAAGGTTCTCAAGAAAAAAGGGAATTCACTGTTCCAATACATGCTAAGATCCTAGGATTAAATTTTCCAGTGCAGCTAAGAGGAACATGTATAGTACAGATGTCCATAGAAACAGAGTGGAGAATGAAAGCCATTTGAGGGAGTTAATAAAAGCAGTCTCATAACAGTGGTGAGTCGTCCTGAAACTGCAGCTATTCAATGTTTTCACAAGAACCTGTACTCTGTCCTGGTACATGGTAGAATGACTATTGCTTAGAGGAATACTTCATTAGTGCAACCATTGATGTTCATCGTGTTACACTGCTGCAGTCATCACACTTGGGTTATCCTACCGTCAGGCGGACCTGCACTCGGCCAGAGTTCCAAAGTCTTGGTCCAGCGTCTGTTGCTGTTGGTTCTTCCCTGACGTTAGTGCGCCAGGGGTATATGAAGCATCCAACGCCATTTTCTTCTGTCTTTCTTGCCGCGCGGTGCCCGAAGCAGAAGCAGTTTGCAAGTGCCGGTCGGCCGACTCCTGAGATATTCAAATCGAATTTCAGACCGAAGTCTTCAGTAAAGCTAAGTACCCCGTTGGGGAACCTTTTCTTGCCTCAGTCCGATGTTAGAAAAAGTTAACAATTGCATTTCTTGTGGGAAGCAAATACCTCATAAGGACTTTCATTCTTACTGCATTCCATGCCTAGGCCCAGACCACAACGTCACAGGTTGTCTGTTTTGTGCTAGGTTTAACAAACGTGCTATTAAACGTCGGTTTGATTTCGCCCGACATTATTTTGGTAGGAAATTTAATTATACCATGCCGTTAGAGCAACTGACGACCAGAATGCATAAAAAACACAAAGATAGACAGGCAGCCGAGATCCAAACCAGACTCCGGTTCTCCAGTTTTCAGTGAGGCGCCTACGCAGCCCCTGACGACTGCTGATTTAGAACCCCAGCCGGCATCCGATTCCCAAGCAGAGATTGCTAGGCCTCCACAACCTTTACCTTTAGGCCCTTCCGACTCCATGGCTGAAGGAGATTCCGGTGCAGTTGAAACTCCTTCAGTTGCAGAAGGTGTCTTCAGACAGACTACACTCACTATTAAATCCTATGCAAAGCTGAAAACCCCTTTAAAAACAAAGAAGATCGTACAACAGTCTCCAGTACAAGGTCCTATGCCTAAGAAGCAAATGCTTAAGATGGCTGAAGATTTAATTACGCTTAGGGTTTCCCATCCCCCTCCTGATAAAAGGCCAAGACAGGAGGAGGACTATGCTTCCTCTGACCAGGTTTCAGTTTCTTCAGATTCTTCTGAGGAACAGGAATACTCTTCCCCCTTGTGAAGACACTGATGCAGAAGAGTCTATCCCTTCATCTCCCCCAGAAGACTACTCTTTTTGGGAAACTTTACATACCATGAGGGAACATTTCCACTGGGAAGGCCAGGATTACTCTGATTCTAAGAAAAGGCTCCGAGAGTTCCTTTTACTACCCCAGCACAGACCACTTGCTATTCCACCCGTGTTAGACATTGTGGATGATGATTATTCAGAATCTAGCCTTAACCCAGATTCACTACATCCTGCACCAGCCAAACCAGTTACTACAGAGTCCCTGACAAATTCCTATATAGAAGCCCTATTGCTGACCCAGAAACCATTTCCCAGGGTCCCAAAGGGGTTAATTCCTCTATTGCTAAAAATCCTGTGCCCTCTGAAAGGGATTCTAGAGCACTAGACAGATGGGGAAAGAAAGTATATACCTCAGCTACTCTAGCTATGAGGGCCTTTAATTGCCAGTTTCACATGCTGAAATATCAACAATATTTGATGTCTCAATTAAAACAAAAAATGATCACACATACAGAACAGCCTGATTACAAGGAAATGCAAGATTTGTTGCATGCAGCTGAACAATTGGGAAAACATACTTTGCAATGTGGATTAGATTCATTGGAAGCTTCTTGTAGAGCAGCAGTGACAGGGTCTGTCATACATAGACATGCTTGGTTAAATGAACAAACTTTACCTGATCATGTTAAAGCAAAGTTATTGGATGCACCTTTACAGCAGGATGTTTTATTTGGTGTAAAAGCAGAAGAGGTTTTAAAGAAAATGGAGGATAAGGCAAAAATCTATGCAGACTGTCAAGGATTTTTTTACAGTTTCAACCCCCTCGTTTCAGCAGAAATTGGCCAACCAAAAACTGGTCCTTTCCAGCTTCTGCCAGACCACAGAGGGGCAAATACAGACGCCCAAGGGGCAGAGGTCAGTCACAAGGCTCTTACCAGCCACGACAATGGGGTGCCACAACCCAAAAAGGAGAAGACAGGTCTTAAACTTTCAGAAGACAAACACAATGACTTACCCCTTAGACTGCCAAGCAAATCCTCTTGGCAGCTCCCTTGGGAGGAAAACTAGCACTTTTTGCAGACAACTGGCACAGCATCACAAAAGACAAATGGGTCATAAATATTGTATCTCAAGGCTACAGATTCCACTTCCACACTTTACCAAGGATAAAAGGAATGCCAAACCTGCCACCAAATCAATGGGCAGAGGCTCAAAAGCAAATTTCAGCTCTCATGGACATGAGAGCCATTCAAAAGGTCCCAACACAAGAGCAAGGACAAGGATTTTACTCAAGACTCTTTCTAGTTCCCCGAAAGGACAAAGCCTGGAGACCTATTCTGGACCTCTCAATTCTAAACGCGTATCTGGAAGTACCCAAGTTCAAGATGCTAACACTACAGCAGCTTCTTCCCATGCTGGGCAAGAAGGCTTGGCTAGTAACGTTCGACCTCAAGGAGGCATACCTGCATGTCCCAATCAGACAAAATTGCAGAAGATACCTCCGATTTTTAGCAGGTTCAACCCATTACCAATTCTCTGCACTGCCCTTTGGCTTATCTACTGCGCCCAGGGTCTTCATAAAATTCCTGGCACCAGTAATTGCATACTGCAGACAAAGAGGAATTCAAGTATATCCATACCTGGACTGCTTTATTCAAGCAGGAAACAAGGACATTCTTTTAAAGCATCTGGCGTTTGTCAAAAACCTATTTAGTTGCCTAGGGTACACAGTAAACAAAAAGAAGTCAAAACTAGTGCCCTCACAAGACATAATATTCCTGGGTGCCAGCTTAAATGCAACAGCCCAGATGGCTTATCTCACGCCAGACAAGCAAGGACAACTGACTTAATACTTCAAAATGATGGCAACAAAGACCCAACTACTTGCAAGAAAAATTCTGCAGGCCTTGGGATTCATAGCATCTTGCATACTACTAATACCATTTGCAAAACTGCATATGAGGAAATTACAATGGTACCTGAAAAGTGTATGGACTCAACACAGCCACAGCTTGGAAATGGTAATTCCACTCATTCCCTGCCTTCAATAGGAGTTTCTGTGGTGGACTCAGGCATGTCACCTCAACAAGGGTCAGCCTTTTGTCTTACCCCCAGCCAGGCAAACTATAACAGATGCATCGGATTATGCCTGGGGAGCACACATGGCAGGACAGTGTATTCAGGGCAAATGGTCTGCAGATCAAAGGCATCTACATATCAATCAGAAAGAGATGCTTGCTGTACAAAATGCCCTAACAGCTTTCAAGGACCTCCTACATCCAGGGCAACTCCTAATAAATACGGACAACACCACAGTGATGTGGGACATAAACAAGCAAGGGGGTATACATTCCTACCCCCCTATGCAGGCAAGCAATGACCTTGTGGAACACAGCACTGACCTACCAAGTTCAACTACAAGCACAATTCCTGCCAGAAAAGAAAAACGCATTGGCAGACGATCTAAGCAGAAATATCATAGATCCTCACGAGTGGAAACTAGATCCACAAGTATTCGCAATGATAACTCAAAAATGGGGGAGCCCAGACCTAGATCTGTTTGCTTCCCCCCAAAACTACCAACTATGGAAATTCTTCACAAGGACATATCATACACTAGCTTGGAAAGTGGATGCCCTCTCATTCAGTTGGAAAACATTGACAGTGTATGCCTTTCCTCCACTGCCTCTTCTGGCAAAGGTGCTGTTGAAAGCCAGATTAGAGACCACAAATGATGCTCATTGCTCCAGACTGGCCACGCCAGCACTGGTATCTAATACTAAGGAGCATGGCTCAAGGCCCACCATGGATTTTACCTCCAATTCCTCACCTGTTCACTCAGCAAAACAATCAGATTCTACACAGCCAGCTCAAGACTTTAAATCTGGCTGCATGGCAAATTACCTAAAGAACCAGTCAGCACTTCTCTCTAAAGCTGTGATGGCTGTCATTCTGGAGGCCAGGAGGCCCAGCACCAGGAAAGCCTATTCAGACAAATGGAAAAGATTCTGCGCCTGGAACTAGGCTAAAGGCCAAAATCCCCTTGTCCCAAATATTCCTCAGATTCTTCAATATTTAACTGAGATGTTGCACAAAGGCCTTTCCTTTTTCATCTATTAAGATCCACGCCTCAGCTATTTCAGCTCAATACAACACTGATCCTCCTATATTTTCACATCCATTACTAAGACAGTTCCTCAGAGGGGCTAAGAACATAAGACCTCCCAGAGAGCACCAACACCAACTTGGGATCTCAATTTTGTTTTGGAAAAACTTACACTACCGCCCTTTGAACCAGCTTTTACAGCTGATCTACAGTTTCTATCATGGAAAACTGCCCTGCTGCTAGCAGTAACTTCAGCCCGAAGAGTGTCAGAGCTACAGGCCCTAATGGCAGTGGAGCCTTTCATCATTTTTCATCAAGACAGTCGCTTTACGAACTTAACCCTTCCTTTATGCCAAAGGTGGTATCCAGTGTGGCCCTAAACCAAGCCATTCATTTGCCCACCTTTTATCCAAACCCACAGAACAAAGGAGAAAGGCTCCTACACTCTTTGGACATTCACAGGCAATTATGTTACTGCTTGGATAAAACTAAGGCTTTCAGAAAATCTGACCAGCTCTTTTTATCCTATGCTGCAGGATCACAAGGAAAGGCTATCTCAAAACAGACCATTGTATCCGTTTCTGCTACACACACCATGGGAAACCTGTACGTGATAACATTAGGCCCCATTCCACCAGGGCTACAGCAACATCAACAGCCTTCCTCAGAGGGGTACCAACCAAGGATATTTTGGAGGCTGCAACTGGGAGTTCAGTGCACACCTTCAAGCACTATCACTTACCTCTATACTCTAAAACCAGAGCTGGCTTTGCCACTGCAGTTCTGCAGGGTCTACTAGCCTCTCCAAACCCTGTTTAGATGTTCTTCGTGTTTCACTGTTGCAGTCATAACTGTAGGGTGTTCCTGCCGGCAGGCAGCCCGAGGTCGGCCAGAATTCCAAAGTCTGGGTCCGGCGTCGGCTGTACCAGCAAGAACCTTGACGTCAGAACGCAGAGGTATAAAGCTGTCAGCCGACGCCATCTGCTCCAGTCTTTCTTGCCGTGTGGTGGAAAGCAGCTCGCAAGTAGTTGGTTGGCGCATTCATGACAACGTGCTTTGATTGTCATCGGTCCAAAGTTTTTACTTCTCTTCTCAAGCTAAGTACCCCGTTGGGGAATCTTTTTTTGCTCCTCCGATGTCAGAAAAAGTTAATTGTATATCGTGTGGAAAACAAATACCTCATAAAGATTTCCACTCTTACTGTCTACCTTGCTTAGGCCCTGACCACGACGTTTCTTGCTGTCTGTTCTGTGCCAGGTTTAATTCTCGCACTATCAAGCGTAGGTACGATTGGGCCTTGAATTATTTCGGTAGACGATTCAATTACAGGATGTCTGATACCTTACCGACAACCGGAATTCAAAAGAAACGCAAGGACAAGGATAGGCCTCCGAGGTCCAAACAGGATACTTTGCAGCCGGAGCCAGCTTCGGGTTCAACGGTAGTCAGTGAGGTGCTTTTGCAGCCCCTGTCGTCTGCCACTTCGGAACCGATGGCCGACACGGATTCCCATGGGGAGCCATCTAGGCCTAGTAATTTATCTGCTGCAGGACCTTCAGATGTCGCTCCTTCAGATGGGTCCGGAACCGCTGTGCAGGTACCAGCTTCTGAGGGGGTTTTCAGGCCTTCTCATATCACTATTTCAACAAAGGCGAAGGCAAAGTCAAAGACTCCTGTTAAACCAAGGGTTTCTTCTCAAGCTGTTTCGGATACAGCTCCCAAGACCCAAAAGCAATTACTACGGATGGCTGAGGATTTTCTTACAATGATTAGGGGTTCTCACCCTCCTCCTGAAAAAAGGCCTAGACAGGATATACCTTATGATTCCTCTGATCAGGCGTCTGTGTCTTCTGTCTCTTCTTCTGAACAGGATTATTCTTTTCCTCCTTATGAGGATTCTGATGCAGAGGACTCTATACCCTCTGCTTCTCCCCCTGAAGATTTCTCTTTTGGGGAAACCTTACATGAGATGAGAGAGCATTTTCATTGCGAAGGTCAGGATTACTCTGCTTCCAAGAAGAGGCTTAGGGAATTTCTCCTTCTCCCTCAACAGAGGCCTTTGGCTATTCCTCCTGTACTTGATATTGTGGATGATGCTTTCTCTGAAGCTAACCTGAATCCTGATTCCTTGCCGCCTGCTCCTTCTAAGCCTGATATATTTTACAGAGTCCCTGATTCCCATCAATTCTTATTTAAGAACCCTTCTGCAGATCCTGAAACTTTCTCAGGGTTCTAAGGCTGCTAAGGCCGCTTCATCTAAAAATCCTATTCCCTCTGAAAAGGATTCTCGTGCCTTGGACAGGTGGGACAAAAAGGTTTATACTTCTGCTACTCTTTCTATTAGAGCTTTAAATTGCCAGTTTCACATGTTCAAGTATCAGCAATTTCTTTTGTCTGTTTTAAAGCAAAGGCTTTCTACCTTTCCTCCATGTGCAGAGGACAAGGAATTACAGGATGTATTGCATGCAACTGAACAAGTTAGCAAACATAGTTTACATTGTGGTTTTGATGCCTTGGAAGCTTCTTGCAGGGCCGCAGCCTCTGGTACTGTTATCAGGAGACAAGCTTAATTTACCTGAGCAGGTTAAGGCTAAACTGTTAGATGCCCCTGTTCAGCATGATGTTTTATTTGGATCCAAGGCTGAGGAGGTTATTAAAAAGATGGAAGAAAAAGCAAAATCTATGCAGACTGTGAAAGATTTCTTACAGGTTCAGCCTCCTAGATTTTCCAGGAATTGGCCCTCCAAAAATTGGTCCTTTCCCACATCTGACAGGCCTCAAAGGGGAAGATATAGACGCTCCAGAGGTCGAGCTCAGGCACAGGCCTCTTACAGGTCCAGACAATGGACTGATTCATCACCTAGAAGGGGTGAAGACAGATCTCAATCACAAAGGAAGCAGACCCAATGACTCTCTCTGCTGGGCTACAGGTCCTCTTTGCCTGGAAGCCCCTCTCGGAGGAAAACTTTCTCTCTCCTACCAAAATTGGACTCAGATTACCCAGGACAAATGGGTTTTAGACGTGATTTTAAGAGGTTACAAATTCCACTTTCATACACTGCCAAGGTCTATCGGTTGGCCAGATCTGCCAAAACATCAGTGGTCAGAGGCCTTAAATCAAGTGGACGCCTTATTGGCCATGAGAGCCATAGAGCCTGTTCCACTTTCAGAGATGGGAAAAGGTTTTTACTCAAGACTATTACTGGTTCCAAGAAAGCAAAATTCATGGAGACCGATTCTGGACCTTTCGGTATTAAACACCTTCCTGGAAATTCCAAAATTCAAGATGCTTACTTTACAACAACTTCTTCCAATGCTCTCCCAGGATGCCTGGATGGTGACATTGGACTTGAAAGAAGCCTACCTACACATTCCCATCAGGCAGGAACGCAGGAAATACCTGAGGTTCAAGGCAGGTTCGAGGCACTTTCAATTCTCTGTACTGCCCTTTGGTTTATCTACTGCGCCCAGAGTCTTTACCAAGTGCCTGGCTCCAGTAGTAGCTTATTGCAGACTCCAAGGGATTCAAATTTACCCCTACCTGGACGACTGCCTGATTCAGGCAGACAGCAAAGACCTTTTACTTCAGCATCTGCATTTTGTTCAACGTCTTCTCCTTATACTGGGATTTTCAGTGAACACAAAAAAGTCACATTTGATCCCCTCTCAGCAAATGATCTTTTTGGGAGCTTTTCTAGACACAAACTTGCAAAGGGCCTTCCTCACTCCAGAAAAGCAATTACAGCTGGCCTCAATTTTCAAAACCTTGGCTACTTTAACTCAGCTCACTGCAAGGAAATTCCTGCAGGCATTGGGCTACATGGCTTCTTGCATTCTGTTGATTCCAAATGCAAGGCTTCACATGAGAAAACTTCAATGGTACCTAAAGAGTGTATGGTCACAGCATTACCACAGTCTGGACACAATGATTCCACTGATTCCCTGCCTCCAGAAGGAGTTCCTTTGGTGGTCCAGGGCTCGTGCTTTAAACAAAGGGAATCCCTTCCGTCTGCCTCTACCTTCTCAAGACCATAACCACGGACGCATCGGATTATGCTTGGGGAGCTCATTTTCAAAATCTTTGCCAGCAGGGTTCTTGGACAAAGAAGCATCTAGCCTGGCACATCAACTTGAAGGAAATGTTGGCAGTTCAAAATGCTCTTCTAGCCTTCCAAAAACATCTAAATCCGGGGCCTCTTCTGATTCATACAGACAATAACCACAGTCATGTGGTACATAAACTAGCAAGGGGGCTCTCATTCTTACCCCCTCTGCAGACTAGCCATGAAGTTATGGGACACGGCTTTAAATCTGAATCTACATCTTCAAGCTCAATTCATTCCAGGAAAACAGAATCTCTTAGCAGACAGCCTAAGCAGAAACCTTTTGGATCCTCACGAATGGATGCTGGACCCCAGCCTATTCAGCAAGATTACTGCAATTTGGGGTTGTCCTCCGATAGATCTGTTTGCATCCCATCTCAATCATCAGCTGCCTCTCTTTTGCACCAGGTCCTTCCACAAAACAGCTTGGAAAGTGGATGCCCTGTCATTCAGCTGGAGGAACCTTTCGGGATATGCCTTCCCTCCTCTTCCTCTTCTTCCTCGAGTATTACTGAAAATAAAACAGGACAAGCCCAAGATAATCATTCTGATAGCTCCAAATTGGCCTCGGCAGTTTTGGTATCCAACCTTAAAACACCTCTTCTTGGAACCTCCTTGGATTCTACCTCTGAACCCTTCTCTTCTGTCCCAGCATCAGGGTCAGATGCTACACCCTCAACTCAAGACCCTATGTCTGGCAGCTTGGCTCTTCAAGGGCCTTTGATTCCTTCTGCTCTTCCCAAACAAGTTTTGGATGTTCTTTTAGAAGCTAGACGTCCTAGCACTAGGAAATTTTATGCTTCTAAATGGAAAAGATTTTGTATTTGGATGCAGGACCGAGGTTCTAACCCTATTGTGCCTGATATTTCCTCTATTTTACTTTACCTCTCAGACCTTTTGCTTAAAGGCCTCTCCTTTTCATCCATCAAAATTCATGCTTCTGCTATCTCAGCTCATTTCAACACTGATCCTCCCATTTTTTCTCACCAATTGATGAGATAATTTTTGAGGGGGGCTAAGAATTTGAGGCCTCCCAGAACTCCTCCTGTTCCTGCTTGGGATCTTAATTATGTCTTGGAGAAACTTACTTTGCCTCCTTTTGAGCCTGCTGCGGCTTCAGATATCAAGTTCTTATCCTGGAAGACAGCTATTTTGTTAGCATTGACTTCTGCCAGAAGGGTTTCAGAGTTGCAAGCTCTCATGGCTGTGGAACCATATATTATTTTCCACCAAGACAGAGTTTCCTTGAGGACCAATCCTTCATTTATGCCTAAGGTGATTTCGAAAGTGACACTAAATCAGACTATTCACCTTCCTACCTCCTTTCCTAATCCTCAAAATAAAGGGGAAATGATTTTACATTCATTGGACGTACACAGACAGCTACGATTTTACCTGGACAAAACTAAAGATTTCAGAAAATCTGATCAATTGCTTATCTCTTATGCCTCCAGTTCTCTAGGCAAGGCTATTTCTAAACAAACTATTTCCAAATGGATTGCTCATGGAATAAGGTTTTGTTACTCTCACTATGGGATTCCAGGTACTGTGAGGAGTCATTCTACTAGAGCAGCTGCCACTTCAGCAGCTTTTCTCAGAGGCGTTCCTACCAAAGATATTTTGGAAGCTGCCACTTGGAGTTCATTGCATACTTTTTCCAAGCACTATAATCTCCCTCTGTATTCTAAGTCTAGGGCAGGCTTTGCCTCTGCTGTTTTGCAGGGTCTTCTTGCTGCCCCTACTTCTGCATAACCTCCTCCCTCTTTCGCTGCTTTGGGATTCCACCCTACAGTTATGACTGCAACAGTGAAACACGAAGAACATAGTACAGTTGTGTACACGTACCATAAATGTAGATGTTAGAGTGTCTTCACTGTTGCAGTCGGTGTTTCCCTCCCACCTATCCCCTCTTATTCTTGTTTGTTCCCTCTTCCACTTCTTTTGTGGTGTATTTGTGTTTCCTTTTTGGGCACCTTTTGGTTTACTGGGGGCTTCTGACATCTGGGGCAAGAAAGGCTGGAGAAGGTGGCGTCGGCTGACGGCTTTATACCTCTGCGTTCTGACGTCAGGGTTCTTGCTGGTACAGCCGACGCCGGACCCAGACTTTGGAATTCTGCCGACCTAGGGCTGCCTGCCGGCAGGAACACCCTACAGTTATGACTGCAACAGTGAAGACACTCTAACATCTACATTTATGGTAGGTGTACACAACTGTACTTTCCACCACCCATCCTTAGCTTTGGGATTCAACCCAAGTGTGATGACTGCAGCAGTGTAACACGATGAACATAGTACAGTTTTGTACCTACCATAAATGTAGATGTTAGAGTGTTCACACTGCTGCAGTCCAGGTTACCCTCCCTCCATCCCCTCTGACCTAGCTGAACTTTTCTATACCTTTTCTATCCTGTACAACCTTTGTGGTGTATTTGCTTTAACTGAAAGTATTTATTTTATTCCTTTTACATGTTTTATTAGCAATATGCATTGCCTACCTACTTGGGGGCACCTGACATCTGGGGCAAGAAAAACTGAAGAAAATGGGGTTGGATGCCTCTTGTATACTCCTGGCGCACTGACGTCAGGGAAGAAGTGACAGCAACCGATGCCGGACCAAGACTTTGGAACTCTAGCCAACTGAGGGACCGCCTGACGGCAGGATAAACCCAAGTGTGATGACTGCAGCAGTGTGAACACTCTAACATCTACATTTATGGTAGGTACAAAACTGTACTTTAAACCTGCAGTGTTTAGACAGGAGGATTTTTATACCTGGGCAGTCCAACTTATTTATGGTCATTAGAGAGAGCCCCCTTTTCAGGTGCCATTGATTATGGTATATTTGAATTTAAAAGGTTTATTAGAGAGAAGAGCTTTGCAGTTGATAAGCTACGGCTTGTTTTGTCCACGCAGATACACACAAATAGGCATGAAGGCAGGTACATGGGGAAAGCATCAGGAGAGACCCAGTCAGCACCTACATGTCCAGTATAGTCCAGTGATTAGTTTAGGTCAAAGAGCTGGGCTATAAAGGTAGAGATGTGACAGACGAGATGGCACTAATTTCCTGCCATCATATCTGCAAGTTGGTGCTATACCAGTGTTACTAAAGCCAATGAACCTAGCAAGACACAATACAACAGTGATGTGGTAAATCGACAAATGAGAGGAGACCCTACTTGTGTCTTCAGCTGTACAAGTCAGTTTTATTCAGCAGTCTGAGGTCTAGTGCTAACTGTTTCAGGTTTGACAGTAATGATCTGAGGGAGGGAAGGTCATTGTGATTTCAACCCTGTGAAATATGTGGCCAGGTGATTGAAACACCAGACTGTACCAGCTTTCTTTCAGTGATCCATTTGTTATTAGAATGGTTTTCTTGGCTTTCTTTATTGTAGTTGCAAGGCTAAAGAGTTTAGCTTAGCCAGGGTATTCTGTATCACTCTAGGAGTATAGGTAATGGCTGTTGTCATGTACAGTTTATCCAGCGGAAGATCAGCATTGACCAGTATCCATTTTTTATTTAATGTAATTTCAAAAGTACATGGATAGTAGCCTTTTTAATCGCACCCAAGTTGATGACCAACGTTCTAAAATGATGCATCAATAAGTGCTTGTTGAGCGGTATAAAATGAGTCTTTGTAAGGAACAGAACCTCTGCAATTTGCACTTTTCTTCAAGTTGAAGTTTGTAGAAGTACCTAAAAGGGTTTGACATGTATGATTCAGTGAGTGTCCAAATAAGTCACTTAGTCAAGTTCAGGGTCACGGGGGAGCCAGAATCTGTTCCAGCGTTGAGTAGATGAAAGGCAAAAACTTGATTTTAAGATGTCAGAGTAAGATAGGAAGATGCCTGGTATATTAGCTAACATCAGGTCATTGCCACTAGGATATGACCATTTTAAATAAATTGGGGTTTTGGGTTTGTGAGAGGAATAATTTAAAATAACTCTACAAGATGGGGAATATACTTCACATCAGCCAGTGTTCTGTTCCTGAATTTCAAAATTCACATAAAAAATATTTGCTTTGTAAGTAACAGGCCATAAGGTGTTATGTTCAGCCTTGTGGAATCTAGTAACCCTAAAGTCATAACCTAAGTATGCTAATGTTTTACACACTCTAATGTAAAAAAATGCATCAGTTTACCACTGTAAATAGATTCTGTAACCCAAAGAGCTGAAGACTAGATCAGTATATTGCTTAACCATACTCTGAGATAAGTTCTAAGATTATACTGTTTCATATTAGTAAATTGGAGAGCATTAGTCATTATGCACAAAGGTTTTAAGGACAGATATTAAGATAACTGGAATTGACACTGTTATGGTATCAAATATATACCCACGTTAAAAATGACAAGAGTATTTACTGCATGATTTAAATTAGTTGGAATACATCCCTAGCCTGTTGAGTGGACTACCTGATTAAAAAGCTCACTAACTTTTTGTATTAAATAAAGCTTGGATATGTTTTTCGGTAAGTAAAGGTAGTACATGAGTGGGATTGTTTAAGGTGTAAACAAGGTTGTTCAGTATTATGTTTGCTTATTTTATTTATATTCATTAACCAGAGTAGAGTGCTGATTGATGTAGACCTGTTCAGGTTCCCCTGGGGGGTTATATGTAAAACAAACAACGTTTTGCACAGAATCACATTGGTTATTTACTAAAAAGCAGCAAGGAGAGTTGTTTGGAATGAAAACCCTTTTTCCAATACATTTTTTTTCCCCAACCCCCCTTTTGAAAATGGGGTTGAATTTTTCCCAAAAAAACAAAAAGAAGGTTTTTTTTTTTTGGGTTTGCCCTTT
>NC_056725.1:73312995-73410495 GCF_019279795.1 Protopterus annectens
GTGTAAAAACAGACTAATCACAAAAACGAAACACTTGAGGAAATCGGGCTCTGCTCACGATACAAGAAGGTTTATTAAATCCACAAAAATAACGCTCTTAACGCAAATAACATCCAGTACGTTTTCGATTGACTGTCTTCATCAGAAAGCAAGAAATACACACATTAAGCATACAGGTCCCTCCTTTTATACACCCTCTGCATCAATAATAATTAATTAATTAAGAATTAGCAGCAGTTTAACCCCTACATACCCAAAAGGAAATATAAATACAAATTACTTGGTTGTTGTTTCAGCATAAAACCCTAAGCTACACATATTAGACATTTTAAAATTTCTAAAATGTATGTAAGATACAAATTAATCTATCCAAATTTGTATTTAAAATAATAATACTTTTCTGTAGACCATCAATACTTAAAAACTATTACATTTTTCAAGGAACTTATATAATATACTACAAACAGTGCCATCTGTTTCGTTTTTGTGATTAGTTTTAAAACAAACTTTAAATTATCTAACAATTACAAGTCAAACAATAAAATATTTTAAAATGCTTGGTAAAACTTTGAAAAGGCAGTTAATAAACTTGTACATTGACAAGCACTCACTCAAAACAGCAACTAATTCCAAATTGTGAAAAGGGTGTTGGAAGGAATCACTGGATAAAACTAGGGAGAGTTTTAAATGGAGAATACTAGACAGTCTACAGTGTGCTGTAAGAATTCCCCACAGCTTGCCACAGATATTCCTCATGGTAGATATCAAAATAGCTAGTTCTGCCATCTGACAGCTGTCTAAACCTTCCTCTTTAAAACGTAAACATCAGAAAAAGACCACTGTTGCCTCTAGTAGGCTGCTGCTTAAGTAATGGCTGTTCTTTATTTGATGTTTGAAGTAAGTGATTTTGCAGGTATACAGTTTAGTTGTCTTTTTTTTTTTCTTTGAAATATTTTCGGTTGGTTCCTAGTGTATTTTTGGGTGTAACAGGATTGAAATGTCTGTTATAGGTGTTACTGTACTTTTTTTTCCTTTCTGTTGTGTTATGAGTTTTTTAAAGCATGTATATGTGGACAGATCAGTTCTTTTGTGCATGTACTGGAATTTTTCAGGTTTGCAAATAATTACAACCATCTCTTTGTGTGCCTCTCTCTCTTTCTATGGGAACTAGGTTAGTATTCTTGTAATTGTTACTTTAATGTGTTTTAAATGTGCGTTATAGTATATTTTTAAGTTAAGACTACATGATGTAATTCTAAAGTTTTTGTTGGGTTTAGTTTTCTTTGGCTTGGGGATGTTTTGTCATAGTCTTTATTTTTCTTTTTCTAATTGTGTAGTGTTTTGTATCATTTTTAATATTGCATTTAGTGGTAATGCTTTTACTATAGTTAAATTACATATTATTGATCGCATATGGAAACAGTAAAGCTGTCTAGTCTTCTCTCTGTGCATTCAACATTCCACCACCAGTCACAATTCTTAATTATCCACTCACCTCTCTCTCCATTGTCATTTCTTCTTGAATGACTGCATGGAGTTCCTGTCCACCACCCATTTCTGGCAATCCATTCAATAGGTTCACACCTCTCTGTGAAGTAGTAGTTTTGTATATTCAAGGAGTAGCATGTCCCCTCAGTTTGCTGCTTGTGCACCATCAAGATCTTTGCCCTTCTGTTTAGGATGACTGTACTCTCATATTCCTGAAGTATTCTTGTGCACACGTATCACATCCCCTTTTCCCATGTCTTTTTGTCTCTAATGAGAATTATCTCTAGTCTCTGGTTATATCCTTTTTCTTTCTCCATGTACTGGCCTGGTGACTTTTCTCTGGACTTTCCAGCAGGTTGATGTCCCTTTCCTTGTATGGCCTTCTGAACAGTACAACAGTATACAATGTGTGACCTGACCTGGTACTGTCATGGTAGGAACATTAGCTATTTTCTTTTGGAGTTCTGTCACCTTGAGGATAAACTGAAAAGTTATTATTAGGCAGACAATCCGATAAATCATTTGTAGCCCCACCTTTGCAATTCATCCCCCCCCTCTCTTTTTCTCCTTTCTGTAAGATAGTGTTAGGCAGATCTGGCATGTACTTGGTTTTCTATCCAGTCTTATAGGTCCCCCCCCCCCTCTCTTTTTCTCCTTTCTGTAAGATAGTGTTAGGCAGATGTCCTTCAAGAATGCAACTGCAGTCATAACATATGGGTTGTCCTGCCTCAGGCAGCCCTCGGTCGGCCGAATTCCAAAGTCTGGGTCCGGCATCGGCTGGTGTCTCCTCCTCTCCGACGTCACAACGGCTGGAGTATAAAGGCATCGGCCGACGCCATTTTCTTCAGTCTTTCTTGCCGTGCGGTGCCCGAAGCAGAAGCAGTTCGCAAGTGCCGGTCAGTCAGCTCCTGTGTTTCAGTACCGAAGTCATCTAAAAGCTAAGTACCCCGTTGGGGAACATTTATTCTTGCCTCAGCCGATGTCAGAACAAATTGAGAAAGTTAATAATTGTTTGTCTTGTGGTAATCAAATACCTCATAAGGACTTCCATTCTCTCTGCCTTCCTTGCCTGTGCCCAGACCATGACATCTCGGCCTGTGCTGCCTGTGCTTGCTTTAATAAGCGCATTCAGGCATCGGGCAGAATTCGCCGAGGACTTTTTCGGTGAATCTTTTGCGTATATCATGCCGTCGGATCAACCGACAACCCAATCTGCTAAAAAACGCAAGGACCGGGACCGACATCCTCGGTCCGCGTCCACTACCGATGCTACTTCTAAACCCTCTGCTAGTGCTCCGGTCCCTTCGGAAGTGATAAATCAACCGCTCCAGGCCGACGACACAGCGCTAACACTACCTTCGGTCTCTGAGATCTCTCCGGTGCCGGTTGTTGATTTTCCTCCGGATACCGAAGTTCTGGATCTACCCGACACCATTTCTGTGGACAAGGTTACGCCTGCACGTGGGGCTGCTAGGCCTCCGGTATCCATGTCCATCAAGGCCTTTGCACATGCTAAGGCCGCCAGTCAGGCCAAGGCCCATCCTAAACCTGCCCAGGCCCCTACATCTGATAAGCAGATCATGTCCCTGGCTGCAGATCTTATTTCCCTTATCAGGGGGTCTCAGCCTCTTCCGGACAGGGGTTCTCAGCCACCTGCAGAGAAAAGGCCTAGAACTGAGCAGGAGGACGACCTTTCTTCGGATGAAGCCTCTGGGGATTCTGTGCATTCTGATACCCAAGAAGAATCCTTCCAGACCTACGAGGACTCTGATGCTGAGGAATCAATTCCCTCTGCCTCCCCTCCAGAGGATTTCTCATTTGGTGAAGTCCTGCATTCCATGAGGGAACATTTTCAATGGCAAGGTCAGGAATTCTCTGACTCCAGGAAAAGGCTTCGTACCTTCCTCAAGCTTCCTCAGCACAGACCTTTGGCTATTCCACCAGTTATGGATGTTTTGGATGATGTTTTCTCTGACTCCAGTGCTAACCCTGATTCTCTTCCTCCTGCTCCTGTCAAGCCGGACAGATATTATAGGGTCCCTGACACTCACAAGCACCTTTTTAAGGCCCACTCTGTGGATCTAGAAACTATTTCACAGGGCCCCAAGGGAGTGGCTTCCTCCTCTGCCAAAAACCCACTGCCAGCGGACAGAGAAGCAAGGTCCCTGGAGAGATGGGGTAAAAAAGTATATACCTCTTCTACCCTAGCCATGAGGTCACTTAACTGCCTTTTTCACGTGTTTCAGTACCAAGATTTAGCCTCTCCTGAGCCTATTGATAAAAAGGCATTGCAGGATCATATACATAACACGCAGCAGGTTAATAACCATTTTCTGCAGTGTGGTTATGATGCACTGGAAGCTTCATGTAGGGCAGCTATGACTGGGGCTGTGATACGTGTAGACATGCTTGGTTAAAGGATCAGCCTTTGCCTGACCATGTTAAAGTAAAGTTACTGGATGCACTTTTGGAAAAACAGAAGCTTTTTGGTGCTAATGCACAAGATGTATTGAAATCCATAGAGGAAAAAGCAAAGTCAGTACAGACAGTCAAGGATTTCCTTCAGGTTCAGCCACCCAGATTCAGCAGAAACTGGCCCTCAAAGAATTGGTCCTTCCCCGTGTCTGACAAGTTTCAAAGGGGAAAAGGCATATGTGCCCAAGGTAGAGGGCAATACCGTGGATCTTACAGGGGCCGCCAATGGCAACCTCCAAATCAAAGAAGTGGTGCAGACAGTTCAGCTGCACCACAAGGACAATCACAATGACTTGACTTTCGTACCGCCTACAGAGGTTCGGAGAGAAGCACCTTTGGGCGGAAAATTATCCTTATTCTCACAAAACTGGCATATCTTAACCAAGGACAACTGGATTCTGGATTTGATAGACAAAGGTTACAGATTCCACTTCCACACATTACCAATAAAACAAGGCATGCCAAACCTGCCACATCATCAAAGGGCAGAGGCACTCACTCAAGTTTCCAAGCTGTTAAGTATAAAAGCAATAGAAAGGGTTCCTCCTCAGGAGCAAGGCCAGGGATTTTATTCAAGACTGTTCCTTGTTCCAAGAAAAGAAAACAAATGGAGACCCATACTGGACTTGTCAACTCTAAACACATTTCTCATTGTGCCAAAGTTCAAAATGCTGACGTTGCAGCAACTTCTTCCTATGTTGGGCAAGGGGTCTTGGCTGGTCACTCTGGACCTCAAGGAGGCATACCTGCATGTCGCAATCAGACAAAGCTGCAGAAGATACCTCAGATTTCTTGCAGGGACAGAGCATTATCAATTCTCAGCATTGCCGTTTGGCTTATCTACTGCACCCAGAGTGTTTATGAAATGCCTGGCATCGGTAGTGGCACACTGCAGACTGCAGGGGATTCAAATATACCCCTACTTGGACGACTGCCTCATACAAGCAGACAACAAACAAACCTTAAAAGAAAATTTGGACTATGTCATGCATCTACTGCAGGCCTTGGGATACACAGTCAACATTCAGAAGTCAAAACTACTGCCATCCCAACAGATTATCTTCCTAGGAGCCAAACTGGACACAGAAAACCAAATGGCCTACCTCACAGAGGAAAAACAGCAGCATTTACCAGAGTACTTCAAAGGCCTAGCAAAGCTCTCCCAGCTGACTGCAAGGAAAATCCTGCAGGCCCTGGGTTTCATGGCATCTTGCATCCTTCTGATACCTTTGGCAAGACTTCATATGCGAAAGCTGCAATGGTATTTAAAAAAACTTATGGTCCCAACACAGCCAAAGCCTCGAGGACATAATCCCACTTATTCCATGTCTGCAAAAGGAATTTTTATGGTGGGCTCAAGCCAGTCAGCTAAACAAAGGCATGCCTTTCAACAGACCTCAAGCAGGCCAAATGATTACAACAGACGCCTCAGACCATGGATGGGGGGTGCATATGGAGGGCAGATGCATTCAAGGTCTTTGGATGCCAAAGGAAAGACATCTGCACATAAATCAAAAGGAGATGTTGGCAGTGATACATGCAATCGAGTCTTTCGAAAAATCACTACAACAAGGATATTTGCTAATAAGGACAGACAACACCACTGTCATGTGGTACATAAACAAGAAGGGAGGCACTCATTCCTATCCCCTCTGCAGACTAACAATGCTTCTCTGGGAAAAATCCCTGAGCCTGAAGATACATTTACAATCCCAGTTTGTACCAGGCAAAGACAATGTACTGGCAGACAAGCTGAGCAGAAATTTCATGGATCCACACGAATGGATGCTGCACCCTCACATTTTCTCTCAACTGGCAAAGACATGGGGAAGACCGGACGTAGATCTTTTTGCTTCCCACTTGAATCATCACCTGGAAAAGTTCTGCACAAGGACTCACCATCCTCTAGCCTGGAAAACAGATGCCCTCTCCTTCAGCTGGAATTCTCTAAAAATTTATGCATTCCCTCCTCTACCTCTGCTGACAAAGGTGATACTGAAGATCAAAGCAGAACAACCAATGGGCATCTTGATAGCTCCAGACTGGCCAAGGCAACACTGGTACCCATTGCTATTGACCATAACTCGGACCAAACCATGGCCTCTGACCCTATGGCCCCTGCTCCTAACACAACACAATTACAGGACTGTACATCAAGACCTGAAAACATTACATCTGACAAGCATGGAGGCTACCATGACTTCTCCACCTAACTCTTTTTCCAAATCAGTTCAAGAGATCTTGCTGGAAGCGCGCAGACCTTCCACCAGAAAAACCTATTCAGCCAAGTGGAAGAGATTCAGCATCTGGAATGCCAACAGGGGTCAGGACACGGCATTACCGAGTATTCCTCAGATATTAGAATACTTGGCAGAACTATTTCATACTGGACTCTCATACTCATCAATAAAGATTCATGCCTCAGCAATCTCAGCAAAATACAACTGTGACCCTCCAGTGTTTTCTCATCCTCTGCTAAGACAGTTTCTAAGAGGGATAAAGAATATCAAACCTCCCAGAAAACAGCCCGTTCCTGCATGGGACCTCAACTACGTGTTGGAAAAATTAACTCTTCCTCCATTTGAGCCAGCAGCAACTTCAGAAATAAAATTTCTTTCATGGAAGACTGTCTTCTTATTGGCAGTCACATCTGCAAGAAGAGTTTCGGAGATACAGGCACTCATGGCAGTGCCTCCCTTTCTCATTTTTCATCAAGACAGGGTTTCTTTAAGAACCAATCCTACATTCATGCCAAAAGTTATTTCCAGGGTGTCTCTAAATCAAGCTATTCACCTGCCTACATTCTTCCCCAATCCTCAAAATAAGGGGGAAAAACTACTGCATACTTTGGACATACACAGACAACTACGTTACTACTTGGACAGAACTAAGGCCACCAGAAAGTCTGACCAACTGTTTGTAGCCTATGCTGCTGGAGTACAAGGAAAGGCAATCTCCAAACAAACTATTTCAAAATGGATTGGACATTGCATCAGATTCTGCTATTCTTTCCATGGAAAAGGTGTGCCAGCCAATATTAGGCCACATTCCACCAGAGCTATAGCCACTTCCACAGCTTTCATAAGAGGAGTGGCAACAAAGGACATTTTAGAGGCTGCTACATGGAGCTCCGTGCATACATTTACCAAGCACTAACAACCTGCCCTTATACTCCAGATCCCGAGCAGGCTTTGCTTCGGCAGTCCTGCAGGGGATTTTAGCTACACCATCCTTATCATAGTTCCATCCACCCCCAGCTTGGCTATGGTATTCAACCCATATGTTATGACTGCAGTTGCATTCTTGAAGGACATAGTACAGTTTTGTACCTACCATAAATGTAGATGTCCGATAGATATGCAACTGCAGTCGGATTTTCCCACCCTCCTACCCCTCTGTATCCTTCTTTTTGGGTCCCTACCCCTTTTCCCATCAGCTGGGGGTATTTCCTATGGTGTATCTGTTTATTACTGTTGTGCATGTTTGGGATTATTTTTATCCATTTACCAAATTTAGCCTTCCTAGGAGGGCACCTGGCATCTGGGGCAAGAAACACTGAAGAAAATGGCATCGGCCGATGCCTTTATACTCCAGCCGTTGTGACGTCGGAGAGGAGGCGACACCAGCCGACGCCGGACCCAGACTTTGGAATTCGGCCGACCGAGGGCTGCCTGAGGCAGGACAACCCATATGTTATGACTGCAGTTGCATATCTATCGGACATCTACATTTATGGTAGGTACAAAACTGTACTATCTGGCATGTACTTTGTTTTCTATCCAGTCTTATAGGTTGTTTTTGTAAAAGGTTAGGGAGCTAATTTATTTAATATGAAGGGGAAGCCTATTCCAAAGAGAATCTATTTATTTATTTACCAGGTTGATAGTCTGGTCAAAACACCCTTTTTAGGTACGGTCTGGGGCAAAAGACAAAACATGCACAAAGTCATACCAGACAAAATCTGTGCACTTGGTAAGACGAAATCATTTTACATTTAAATATCAAGTGAAAATATGACTTAGCTTTGCAAGTTATTCCTAATGGTAAGTAAGGCATCCATCCCACCAGCAGGTTCTGTTAATGTTATGCTGGAGGTTTAGGTCTCTTGTATGAGTATCGGTGGTATTGGTTTCCTGGGCTGGGTAATTTGAGGCCTTTTACGCAGTGCAGCAGTTACTATGAAGGCATCTGTATGCGACAGAGAAGAAAATAGACCATTTAGACATTTTTCTGTAGGATATGGAACTCAAGACCTTGATTTTTATTGGTGATGAAAATTTTTGTTTTTACATGTTGGGCAATGTGTCTGGAAAGGTGAATTTTAACAGGAGCATTATATTCTGTTATGGACCTAGTAAGGGAGAATTGGAGAGGGATGAGAACATCTTTGGATCTGGAAGATGTACATTTGGTAATCATGAGGGATCCAAGAGTTTTCTAATGACCATCAGATGTACATGGTGGTCCAAAGAAAGCCGACTTTCTACACAAGTGCTTAGGTCTGTAATAACCTAATAACCATGTCACTTAGGATGGCCGTGTCATTTTTGTGGTAGCTACATGGGTATTTGTTTGCAAAATGACATGGTACTCCATGTTTTAGCATTTCATTTCAAAACCGGATCATGGTAGTAGTGGTTTGTGTGTGCTGGCCCTCTTTATAGAACCCAAGAGTACTTAGAGTTGATGACAGCACCAGGTTTGCAGTCAAGAAGTTTGAATTTCATGTCAGAGAAGTAAATATCAGGTAGGAGTGTCCCTGGTGTATATCCCTCAAGGGCATGCTGTGAACTTTTGGCTTATAGGTATTGGTCATTATTGATGTAACATCCCAATTCCATGTGCAAAATAAAAAAAGGGAGTTGATCAAGATGCCACCCGTCTTGGGTTCTGTTTAGTTAGCTACACAAATGGTTACATAAGGGTTTACTTTAACTAGCTTGTGTATAATTCCTGAGTGAGGCATGATACTGAGGGCTGTGGTCAAATCAAGGTACATTGTACTGATTTTTCTCCCATCTATGGCCACACTGAGTTTTTCAAGTAGGTCCAGCAGGTTAAACAAGCAGGATATGCTCTTTGCAAATACAAACTGATAAAGCTTGCAAGATTGTAAGCTGCCAGTGTTTGAGGTCTATAAAATAATGCTGTCAATTACCTTACAGGTAAGGCTCATCTGTTTACAGATGCAGTGATCTGGGGTGGGGCCATCCTTGAGAAGTGGATGATCATAGCGGTTTTCCATGCTTCTGACACAAAATCAGTTTGAGAGGCTGAAGTTGAACAGATTCAGGAGCTCTGTACAGACGTAGGTTCATAGGTGTTTACTAGGCTGATAACCACATAGATATTTTCAAGCCTAGCGATGCAACCCAAATCTCTAGCAAGTTCTGTTACCCCTACATAAGTGTAAGCAGGGCCTTGGGAGATGAAGCATAAGCAGGGTGCTGTGAGATTAACTATTTATAGGTTTCCTGTGTCTATTAAAGACATAAGTGCCATACCAAGGATGGATTTCCTATCCCTTAACCAGTTGTCCAAGTTGCACTTGAATTGGATTAGGGAGGAACTCTGCTTCACATGGGTGAGGAGCTTGTTCCAGAGAAGGGGTATTCTCTGGCATACACAACTGTCTGTTCAGCAGGTCCTGTTTATATCACAGGCAATGTTTAACTCTTCTGAGTGGGTAATTATGTTGCTGTTTATTTTGCGAATATATAGGAGGTCCATCAGAGTGCAGTCTGACAATGCATTCTATACCAGGCATAGATCTCCCCTCATCAGCATTGACAGAATACAGGGGTAGGGCTGTAAGATATGTACTTATGCCCTGCACTCTGTTAGTGAGGAACCTCTGTGGACTGTCCATTTGGATGTGCCTGGTTAGGTACATAGCAAAGGGGGGTATTGGACTCAGTGACAGGTCTGATGAATGCTAAATATAGTGGAGGAATTACGTTTTTGAACCTAGATGTCATACCTTTGTTTATAAGTTGCACAACATAGAATGATTTCCTCACTGCTGTAGACACATGGTGGTCAAAGGCTAGATTACTGTCTATGCGTGCCCCCAAGTCCCTGACCAAGTCCCCTGGTGATGTCAGTATGGTGGTTACCAGAGATGGATGTCTTCCTGAAGGATACTGTTATGTATTTCTTGGCATTTTGCTTTAGTCGCCGACACTATTTGTCTGAGTCTGTCCTTTCTTTAAAACATTAGTGTCAGTGGGGGATTCTATAACTGCGTCTAATTTGCAATCATCTGCAAATTTAGTCATACAGAAACCCTTTACATTGGTCTTGACTTCAGAAAAGTACATGCTGTAAAGGAACGGTCCCAGGACTGACCCCTGAGGGATTCTGTAGCAGGCCTTTTTATAGAGGTGGATTCCCCTATTCTAACTTCCTGGGTTCTGTCTGTGATCCAGCTTGCTATCCACCTGGTGACATGAGGGTTTATGTCTAACCTTTTGTCAACAGTGCACCTGTGGGGTATTGTCAAATGCCTTGGTCAAGTCAAGGTAGACAGTGTGAACCATTTTGCAGTCATCCATTTCTCTGATGACTTTTTTAAAGAAGCCCACCAGGTTGAAGGCATGACCTGCCCTTGAAGAAACCAAACTGGGTTGGGTCCAGTCTAACCCAGATCATGGCCAATGGGGCCTAGGCAGGGTAATGAATCATGCCCTCCCCCCTCCGGCAGCCATTCCAGAGGCTCCTTACTTGGCTGTTTCTCCCCAGTTACCATAAACACTGTTCAAACCTGTCAGTGTACATACTATTTTCTTCTTTACTCCAGTGATTGAGATATTTGAATTTATTTTAAAACTTTTATTTCAAATTTTATAGCTCATACACCAGTAGCCATTTGCTAAACAAAACAATGCAGTCTCACAACCGGAACAGACTTAGCATGAACTGTAAACTTTTCTGCCCTTGAAACTAACATTCATCGATTAGACATTGAAACCCATATTCAAAGAAAGTGTATCTTGCCAGTGGCGAATTAAGTTTAACTTTGGACTGTTTTCATTCAGAAAGGTGAATAAAATTGTATTAAATTATGTTTATTGTATCAGCACCACTTGTTAGTGTCTTTTAAATTTCCCAGTAAGCAATGAAACAACACATATGAACCAGTAATGACAAAACTACCCATTTCAGAATATTTCAACCATAAAAGGTCACTCAGATTTCATTGCAATCCACCAAGATCAATCAATATGTGCAATCTCTGCAGAAGTAAGTCATCTGAGTAATTCCACATTAAAGAGATCTGTAACTAATGAAAAGGCTGCTGTTTGTAAACAACTTTACATTTCACTTTTTCATGTACAAATTCAGTGCCTCCTGCCCTTTAATAATAAACTGCTTATGTTACATTAAAAAATGGTAATCTCTTAATATTGCATTAAGGAATAATTGGCAAACTGACAAGTTCATAATCATCGGTTCCACCAATAAGTGCCCACAACTGCCAAGATGATAGTTCCACAGTTTATTATAAAAAAAACGAACAAACGAACCTGTACGCACATTGAAACACTAAACATACTAGATCCACAGCAAATGCGATACAATGTTAAGCGCTTTCAGCCAAAACAGCTGTTTCAATTTGCGTATAGGTTCGTTTGTTCGTTTTTTTGATAATAAACTGTGGAACTATCATCTTGGCAGTTGTGGGCACTTATTGGTGGAATCGAAGATCTGCAAGTACTTGAGTGGATTTAATTCTGAAGTTCATAATCATCTCATCCAAAGGAGGACACACTCAGGAGTGCAGCACCTCCATCCTCTAAAGTGCACCACAATATCAGCGATCCATGTACATGGTGTGAGATTAGAATACTTAGCATTCTGCACCAAACACAAGTATGCTGCCTGTTGTGCTACTAACGCTGATTATAAATTCTATAGCACAAACATTGATAACCATTTGCTAACCAAAACAGTTGCACAACTAAAACAGATTTAGCCTGAGCAGCATTAAACTTTTCTCCTGAAACTCGCAGTTTTATTTATTTATCAGGAAAGTCCGACCGGGATAAGACCCATTTTCAACAGAAGTCTGGGGAGAAAAGTTCCACATACAGAGATTATACAAAATTTATACAAGAAATTATATAGAAAAAATACAAAACTACCAGTACACCAGAAACTACATATGCTATCATAGCTGATTTGTTATCGTACAATCTCAATTCCTTGAAAATGCACCCCCTGAGGTCAGTCTAGTAGTTTGTGTAGAAGATCCAGACTCTTGTCTGTTGTAATCAAGGTGAAGGGACTGAGCCTGAACAAGTTAAATATCTGTCATACAGTTTAAGCAAGTTAATTAACCAACCTACCACTCCCAACTAGAACATTTTGCATGCATGCAAGCATGTATGCACATACACACACTGTTTTGTTCAAGATATTTATCAGGAAAGTCCGACCGGGATAAGACCCATTTTCAACAGAAGTCTGGGGAGAAAAGTTCCACATACAGAGATTATACAAAATTTATACAAGAAATTATATAGAAAAAATACAAAACTACCAGTACACAAGGTGCAGGGTTTGAGTCTCACAAGGGATAATTGGCTAAGCTTAAAATGGCTCGCAAGGGCAGTTAGCTTAGTAAGAATTTAAAAAAAAAAAAATTCATTAGGTCACCACCTCGTATACTTTCTTCATAACGCAAGCACTCAGGTCTCTCAACAGCAGGTACAAATATGACTCAGTCATTGTCCACGCTGGTGTAAACGACCTGAGACGTACCTCCTTGGACTACATGAAAAGAGACATTGAGGAGCTCTCTGATTATGTAGCCCAGGCAGGTATGACCCTGACCTTGAGCAGTATCCTACCTTCACCAAGAATGATGCCACAATACAGAGATAAGATGATCAGCTTTAACAATTGGCTTAAACACTGGTGTCATTCAAAGGGGATCCAGTATCTGTCTGCCTGGGATGACATGCTGGACAAGCCACGCTGCTTCATGAGGGACGGTTTGCACCTGTCACCCTGGGATTCGGATATTGGCAAAGGCTCTTGCCACCCCATAGTGCCTTTTTAGGCAAGGCTCAAATTCTAAACCTACCACCCTAGAACACAAAAAGGAAAAAACTAAGGGTAATGCTGCTCAATGCCAGAAGTCTAAATCTCAAAATGCACGCACTCGAGGCCCTTCTCAGTATGGAGAACATCGATGTCTGTGCTGTGACAGAAACCTGGTTCAAGGCTCCTGAGAGCACCCCAGCTATCAGGTTTTACCTCATATCATGCGTTCCGCCCCAAAATCCGGACAATACCAAGAAAGGAGGGTATCCATATTCAAGGACACCCACACCTCAAGACTGGTGGCAACGCACGATGCATCGGAGACCATCCAGGTGCAATTAACCATAGGCAAGACTGCTCTGCAAATTGTAGCATGTTACAGGCCACCCTCACAAACTCAGGAACCTCACATGGCCTTCCTGAAAACACTAGAGGGATAAATGTATCACCAAACACCATCATACTAGGTGACTTCAATTACCCTAATATAGACTGGGAACACTACTCAAGCCCAAACACCCTAGCCCAAAAGTTCCTGGAATTTATAAACTCAAATGCCATGGAACAACTAGTCACCATCCCCACAAGAGGAGATAACATACTTGATCTCATCATCACGAACATGGGAGCACAATGTTCAACACCGAAGCATACCCCTCACTGGTGAGATCAGATCACAAACTAATCTCGCTGGAGGTCCTCATCCCACCCCACCTGAAATAAAAAGACCACAGTAAAGAACTTCTCAAAAGCCGACTTCACACTTCTAAAGACTAGTGTGGTCTCCTTTAAGGCCCCGAGCTGGCGGAAAACAGTACTCAAGCGCTGAATCACTTACAAATGCCTTCTACCAGCACCTGCAGGACTGCATGGATAAGGCAATCCCAAGCAAAACAAAGACTCTTTGTACCAAAGGCAAGCGTCCAGTCTGGTGGACCCCAGCCATAAACAAACTCTACAACAAAAGGAGGAAGCTACTACAAGATAGAGCAAAATCCTTAAAAGGTAAGACACCCTTGATCACTATAAGTAAAAACTAAGAGCTCTCATAAAATCATCCAAAGCAAATTTGAGAGAAAAATAGCTAAAGACTCAAAGACAATCATAAGGCCTTCTTTAGCTATGTTAGAAACCTAGGAGGAAACTCCCAGATATGCTCAGAACTAGTTCAAAATGATGTGAAGATTACTGATCCTACAGACATTGCCAACATACTGGCTGACAGGTTCAGTGCAAACTTCTCCCCTCCCCAAAAGGAGAGATATCTATACCAAACGATTGCAGCCCCCAAACATCTCCAGCCCAAGTGAGAACTGCTCTCCAAAGCAAAAACACAGCATCCATGGGACCTGATGGTGTCCCCGGCTGTGTGCTCCACGAACTCAATGAGGAATTAAACCCACAGCTAGGACAGCTGTTTAATCAAAGTCTTACCTCTGGATACGCACCCAGGGTGGCGCACTGCAACTGTGGTCCCACTTCACAAAGGCGGTGCCTCCACCGACCCTGGAAATTACTGGCCCATTAGCTTGACAAGCCTTATCTGCAAAGCCATGGAGAGGATCATAATGGACCTCATAAATAAAGACATAGGGAATTTGCAGACTTTGGATCCAACCCAGTTTGGCTTTGTCAAAGGCAGATCATGCCTTTTAAACTTGATTGACTTTTTTGAAACAGTCACCAAAGCCATTGATGAGGGAAAGGCAGTCCATACAGCCTACCTCGATCTGGCTAAGGCCTTCGATACAATACCCCACTCGGGTATCATTGAAAAACTCATCAGCTTAAATGTTAACCCATACATCACAAGATGGGTTGCAAACTGGCTGAGTGACAGAACCCACAGGGTCAGAGTTGCTGGCGCCATGTCAGACTCAAAGCCCGTCACAAGTGGTGTCCCACAGGGCTCAGTCCTGGGCCCACTCTTGTTTGGCATCTACTTTTCAGTACAAGCAAACACAGGAGGGTTATGGCTGACAAAGTTTGCAGATGACTGCAAACTGGGCCATAGTAGAAAACACATCTGACACAGATATCCTTCAGAAGGGTCTCACAGAAACTGATAACTGGTGCCAGAGCCACGGCCTAAAGTTAAATGCCAAAAAATGCATAGTCATACCTTCGGGAAAAACAAGGTTACCCTAGTTACCAAATAGGTGGCAATCCACTGAGCACAGAAGAAGTTATCAGGGACCTGGGGACCCAGGTTGATAGTAGTCTGTCATTCGACACCCATGTAGCTAAAGTAGTTAGGAAGACCTTCT
Source organism: Protopterus annectens (assembly GCF_019279795.1). NCBI lineage: Eukaryota > Metazoa > Chordata > Ceratodontiformes > Protopteridae > Protopterus > Protopterus annectens. The sequence continues at coordinate 73,328,274 of NC_056725.1, forward strand.
ACATTGCCCACCTTATCATGAAGGGATTCTCATCTAGATCAAGGAGGTCATAGTCTCCCTTTACTCATCACTCATCAGACCAATGATTGAGTACAATGCCCCTTCGAATGTATCTGACCCGACACTTGCAGCAGCTGGAGAGGCCACAAAGTTCCTCACCAAAAGGATAAAGGGTCTCAAAAATCTGTCCTATGCTGCCCGACTGAAAGATCTCCAGCTCTATTCAGTCGCCACCGCTTGCTCAGAGGTGACCTTTGCCTAACATACAAGGCCATGTCAAACCCAGATTTGATGAATATGCTTCACCTCAAAAATCTAGATCCATCAGAGCCACAAGGGCGGGAGACTTAAACCTCGACACGGCTATTAATAGGACGTGCTGGAGGGATAGATTCATCACCCAAAGACTCCCTATGCTGTGGAACAAAATCCCAGTACATATGAGGCAGAGCACCTCGCTGGCCTTGTTCAAGAGAAATCTTGACCAATGGATGGGAGATCGCAGATATACCCCAGGGATTACCTCAGTGTCACTGCTCGACAGAGGCACAGCAAAATAATGGGTATAGTTCCCCATACTAAAGGGGTGGCATAAGCCACAAAACGATGGGCTAGGCTTGTAAATGCCCTCGGGCAGATAGCCTAGTATGAACCTATGAACCTATAAACCTATACCAACACTAAGACTTGGACGTTTCCTAAAGAGTTTCCTTTTAAGCCATTTTGTCTTGAATTCTTTATCCTTTCTTTTGGGTTTATATAGAACTTTGTTCCAGTGGTGTGGTAGGGAGAATGTCTACTTGTGAGTGAAGCCACTTATTCCGTCCACTGAACGGTACCTTTCAAAGTAAGATGCAAAATAAGTACTTACCATGAAGTACAGCAGATGAGTACTCACAATACCAAATATTTGAAAGGACTGTCTGCACTGTTTGCATTACTCCTTCCCTTCATCCTCTTTGCATGGGACATTCCATTTATTAGGACATTCTACAAGTATAATTCAAGTTTATAGATCAGTAGTGTTAACATGTTTAACTTCAGATGTACACCTCTCTCATCTCATTCATCTGCTGAATAGACACATACACCTCTCATATTGCTCACCTACTGAGCGGACATACACACACCTCTGTCATCTCACTCACCTTCTGAATGGACACGCGCGCGCACACACACCAGCCCCTGTCATCTCACATACCTACTGAACGGATGCACACCTCTCTCATCTCACGCACTTACTGAATGAATATACACATACCTCTGTCATCTACAGTGTGGACACAGACGCACACACCTCTCATCTCACTTACCTGCTGAATGGATACACACACACACACACACACACACACACACACACACACCTCATCTCACTCACCTATTGAACAGGTTGCTCTTCTCTCTTACAGCAGATGTTCATCATGTTACCCTGCTGCAGTCATCACACTTGGGTTATCCTGTCATCAGGCGGTCCCGCAGTCAGCTGGAATTCCAAAGTCTTGGTCTGGCGTCGGTTGCTGTCGCTTCTTCCCTGACGTCAGTGCGCCAGGGATATATATAATGCAACCGATGCCATTTTCTTCAGTCTTTCTTGCCGCGCGGTGCCCGAAGCAGAAGCAATTCGCAAGTGCCGGTCGGCCAACTACTGAGATTTTCGAATTTCAGACCAAAGTCTTCTATAAAGCTAAGTACCCCGTTGGGGAAACTTTTCGTGCCTCAGACCGATGTCAGAAAAAGTTAACAATTGTATTTCTTGTGGGAAGCAAAAACCTCATAAGGATTTTCATTCTTATTGCATACCTTGCCTAGGCCCAGACCACGACGTCACTAGTTGTCGTTTTTGTGCTAGGTTTAATAAGCGTACTATTAAAAGATGCTTTGACACTACTTTGGTAGGAAATTTAACTACCCCATGCCGTCGGAGCAACCGACTACCGGCATGCACAAAAAAACGCAAGGATAAGGACAGACAGCCCAGGCCTAAGCCAGATTCAGAGGCCTCGGTTTAGTCTCCAGTTCTCCGGTCCTCAGTGAGGCTCCGACGCAGCCCCCGACTACCGCAGATCTGGAACCCGAGACCGCTTCGGAAATTTTGCCGGAATGTATCAGGCAGATGCAGCCATTTAGTTCAGGCCCTACCGACGACATTGCTGAAAAAGATGGTGCTGCAGAAACGCCATCAGTTTCTGAAGGCGTTTTCAGACCGACGCTCACCATTAAAACGTATCCTAAGATGAAGACTCCTATTAAATCTAAAATGACTGCACTTCAGTCCCCTGTTCAAGGCCCCATGCCTAAGAAACAGATGCTCAAAATGGCTGAAGATTTGATCACTTTAATCAGGGGTTCCCAGCCCCCTTCTGACAAAAGTCCTAGACAAGAGGAAGATTATGCATCCTCTAAACAAGTGTCCATTTCTTCAGACTCCTCTGAGGACCAAGATTACTCCCTTCTCCCCTTATGAAGATTCTGATGCTGAGGATTCCATTCCCTCAGCTTCTCCTCCTGAAGACTACTCCTTTGGGAAAACTTTACACACTATGAGGGAACATTTTCACTGGGAAGGTCAGGACTACTCTGACTCGAAAAAAAGGCTCAGAGTTTCTTTTACTTCCCCAACACAGACCACTTGCCATCCCACCAGTTTTAGACATTGTGGATGATGTTTACTTAGAATCCAGTTTTAACCCTGATTCTCTACCTGCCTGACAGATATTATAGAGTGCCTGATTCCCACAAATTTCTTTACAAAAGCCCTGTTGCTGACCCAGAGACAGTCTCCCAGGGTCCCAAGAGGGCTAAGGCTTCTATGGCTAAAAATCCTGTACCTTCTGAGAGGGATTCCAGAGCACTAGACAGGTGGGGGGGGGAAGGTTTACACCTCAGCCACTGTAGCTATGAGGGCACTAAATTGCTAATTTCACATGCTTAAGTATCAGCAATTTCTAATCTCTCAGTTAAAGCAAAGAATGACCACTCTCCCTCAACAATCTGAATTGAAAGAAATGCAGGATCTGTTGCATGCCACTGAACAGGTGGGCAAACATACCTTACAATGTGGGTTTGGAGGCCTTCTGCAGAGCAGCTGTCACTGGGTCTGTTATACGTAGGCATGCTTGGTTAAAGGAACAAACTCTACCTGATCATGTTAAAGCAAAACTTCTAGATGCTCCCTTACAGCAGGGTGTTCTTTTTGGAGTTAAAGCAGAAGAAATCTTAAAGAAAATGGAGGATAAGGCAAAATCTATGCAAACAAAGATTTCCTACAGGTACAGCCCCCTTGCTTCAGCAGAAACTGGACAACAAAAAATTGGTCCTTTCCAGCTACTGACAGACCACAGAGGAGTAAATACAGACGCCCAAGGGGCAGAGGACATCCACAACCCCAGTACAAACCTCGCCAGTGGGGCACTACAACACAGAAGGGAGGAGAAGACAGGTCCCAATCTACCAGAAGGCAAACTCAATGACTTGCACCTCATCTGGCCAAGCAACACACTCTTGGCAGCCCCCTTGGGAGGAAAACTCGCACTTTTTTCAGACAACTGGCACATTGTCACAAAGGACAGATGGGTCCTACACATAATTTTACGAGGATACAGATTCCATTTTCACACCTTGCCGATGAAAAGAGGAATGCCAAACCTGCCACAAAATCAATGGGCAGAGGCACAAAAACAAATTACAGCTCTCATGGACATGAGCCATTCAACTGGTACCTAATCGAGAGCAAGGTCAAGGATTTTACTCAAGACTCTTTCTAGTGCCCAGAAAGGACAATGCCTGGAGACCAATTCTGGACCTTTCAATTCTAAACACTTACAAGTACCCAAATTCAAGATGCTAACACTACAGCAGCTACTTCCCATGTTGGGCAAGGAAGCATGGCTAGTAATGTTGGACCTCAAGGAGGCATACCTGCATGTCCCTATCAGACAAAGTTGCAGAAGATACCTCCGTTTAATTGCAGGTTCATCCCATTACCAATTCTCTGCACTGCCCTTTGGCTTATCTACTGCGTCCAGAGTCTTAATAAAATGCCTGGCACCAGTAATTGCATACTGCAGACAGAGGAATTCAAATATACCTATACCTGGACAACTTCCTCATACAAGCAGAAAGCAAGGACATATTCTATTACATCATCTGGCTTTGTGAAACATCTACTAAATTGCCTGGGGTACACAGTAAACGAAAAGAAGTCAAAACTAGTACCCTCTCAAAATCTGACATTCCTTGGTGCCAGCTTGAATACAACAGCCCAGAAGATTTATCTGAAGCCAAACAACTGACTCAATATTTCAAAACAATAGCAACAAAGGCCCGATTAACTGCAAGAAAAATTCTGCAGGCCTTGGGCTTCATGGCATTTTGCATACTACTAATACCATTTGCAAAGCTGCATATGAGGAAATTACAGTGGTACCTAAAAAGCGTATGGTCTCAACACAGCCACAGCTTGGACACAATGATATCTCTCATTCCCTGCCTACAACAGGAGTTTCTATGGTGGTCACGGGCATGTCACCTCAACAAGGGTCAGCCTTTCACCTTGCCCCCAGCCAGGCAAACTATCACAACAGATGCATCAGATTACGCCTGGGGGGCTCACATGGCAGGACAGTGCGTTCAAGGCATATGGACTGCAGATCAAAGGAATCTGCACATCAATCAAAAAGAGATGCTAGCTGTACAGAAAGCTCCGACAGCCTTCAAGGATCTATTACATCCAGGACAACTGACAGTCAAGACGGACAACACCACAGTAATGTGGTACACAAACAAGGGGGTACTCACTCCTACCCTCTGTGCAGGCAAGCAATGACCTTATGGAACACAGCTCTGGCTTGCCAAGTTCAGTTACAAGCTCAATTCCTGCCAGGACAGAAGAATACATTGGCAGACGACCTCAGCAGAAACATCATGAATCCACAAGTATTTACAATGATAACTTAAAAATGGGGCCTTCCAGACATAGACCTGTTTGCCAGCCCTCAAAACTATCAACTAACAAAATGTTGTAGAAGGGCACTTCACCATCAAGCTTGGAAAGTGGACGCACTCTTTCAGTTGGAAAAACCTGACAGTATATGCCTTCCCTCCATTGCCTCTCCTCACAAAAGGTACTTCTGAAAGTCAAAAAGGAGAGACCACGACTGATTCTCATAGCCCCAGACTGGCCATGCCAGCACTGGTACCCGCTATTCAGGAATATGGCCCACAACCCACCATGGATATTACCACAAATTTCCCATTTACTCACACAACAAAACAATCAGATTCTTCACAGCCAGCTCAAAACCTTAAATCTGGCTGCATGGCAAATCAACTAAGCATCCAGCCAGCTCCTCTTTCCCAAGCAGTTATGGATGTTATTCTGGAAGCTAGGAGGCCAAGCACCAGGAAGGCTTATTCGGACAAATGGAAAAGGTTTTGTGCCTGGAACCAAGCTAAAGGCAAAGACAATTCAGCCTCACATGCCTCACGTTCTACAGTATGTAACTGAGATGTTGCACAAAGGACTTTCTTTCTCCTCCATTAAAATCCATGCTTCAGCTATTTCTGCCCACTACAACACGGATCCACCCTTATTTTCGCATCCACTTCTAAGGCAGTTCCTCAGAGGGGCAAAAAAACATTAGACCACCCAGGAGAGTACCTACACCAATATGGGCCCTCAGTTTTGTTCTGGAAAAACTAACGCTACCTCCCTTTGAACCAGCTTTCTCTGCAGATCTTCAGTTCCTATCATGGAAGACTGCCCTGCTGCTAGCAATAACTTCAGCTAGAAGAGTCTCAGAGCTACAGGCACTAATGGCAGTGGAACCTTTCCTCATTTTTCATCGACACAGTTTCTCTACGAACTAATCCTTTTATGCCTAAGGTGGCTTCCAGTGTGGCTTTAAATCAAACCATCCACTTACCCACCTTCTTCCCAAATCCACAGAACAAAGCTGAGAGACTCCTGCATTCCTTGGACATTCACAGGCAACTTCGTTACTACTTGGACAAAACTAAGCCTTTCAGAAAATCTGACCAGCTCTTTGTATCCTATGGTACAGCTTCTCAAGGGAAGGCTATATCAAAGCAAACCCTTTCCAAATGGATAGGTCATTGCATACGTTTTTGCTATACCCATCATGGAAAATAAGTTCCTGCTACCATTAGGCCCCACTCTACCAGGGCAACAGCTACTTCTACAGCCTTTCTCAAGGGGGTTCCAACCAAGGAGATTTTGGAAGCTGCAACGTAGAGTTCAGTACACACCTTTACCTACTCTAAGACCAGGGCGGGCTTCGCCACTGCAGTTCTGCAGGGCCTTCTAGCCTCCTCTAACCCTCTGATACCTCCACCCATCCTTAGCTTTGGGATTCAACCCAAGTGTGATGACTGCAGCAGGGTAACACGATGAACGTAGTACAGTTTTGTACCTACTATAAATGTAGATGTTCGAGTGTACACCCTGCTGCAGTCCAGGTTACCCTCCCTCCATCCCCTCTGACCTACTGGCTAAATCTTTTCAATGCCTTCCTGAATTCTGAGCTTATAGCTGAGGGGATTTTGTGTTTTTGCAAGTTTACTCAATTTGGTACTAATTACTGACCACCTTTTTGGGGGCACCTGACATCTGGGGCAAGAAAAACTGAAGAAAATGGCGTCTGTTGCATTATATATACCCATGGCGCACTGACGTCAGGGAAGAAGCGACAGCAACCGACGCCGGACCAAGACTTTGGAATTCCAGCCGACTGCAGGACCGCCTGACGACATAACCCAAGTATGATGACTGCAGCAGGGTGTACACTCTAACATCTACATTTATGGTAGGTACAAAACTGTACTTTCTCCGTGATCACGTGCACTGTTTTCCTCGTTTAAAATCCCAGGGAAAAGCAGGACAGTTCCATCATTTAAATCTGTGTTGTTTTGTGTGCATCTTTAGTATAATGTATGCAAGGATGCAGTCACAGAGCACATCCTTAAATAAGGAATTGCACACATGGTGCATCCTGAAAGGAGAAATGCAAGTGCATAGGTTGCTTAGTGCTCTGGGTCAAGTATGTGGAAGTTTCCTATGTTAAAAAGTTTCATAAGAGAAATGTGTAATAAATTAAATGCATCCTTCTTAGAAGTGGATATGGCACCAATCGTTACACACTCACAAGTTTCCCATGCCTTGCATTGAACCTTCTGCTTATCTAGTTGCACAATCTAGAGAGCACTTTATTAGTCACAAGTGCCACTGGAGAAGACTGGAGGCATCCGTGGCACTTTGTCCCAAAAAAATGCGTGTGTGTTAAACCTGTGAGATGGCTTTTAGCAATAGCTTGGAAGTGATGTCTGGTGTAGATGAGATGTCATGAGGGAAGTCAGAGAAATTTGAACTAAAATTATCTGCCAATGTGTTGCTTAGGACCTGAGGGACTCCGTAGGTGTTGTATATCAAGCTCAGTGCAGTGGTGGGTAGTGTTTCCAAGATTCCAAATGCAGGGTTTTCAATTTATTCTTAATAGTGAAGTGGTGGTGTGTTTTTGTTATATAACTTGTAATAGTGTTCCATCTTAAGGGGTTTGTTTATTTTGATTTATTTATTCTTTGATCAGGCAGGTTGGGTTTGGTCCATGGACCCTGTTCAGCTATGACAGCTGCAGTTTCAAGTGCGATATTTCAAAAATTAGATAAATACACAAAGTTTGGTTATACAATTTTTGCATTGGCTAAAATATTCTGTTGTCCAACAAATTTTGCTCCTAAGTATTGCACAGTATTTGTGTCAAGTCAGGACCAGTGGTCTCTATACAGGCATTAAAGTGAGAGAAGAAACTCTGCTTATGCAGCAGGATTGACTACTGGGACCTCAAGGGGAGGAGAGGCTTTAAAAGCATGACAGGGTCCTCCTTTCCCCTTTATTTCCTCCAAGTTTCTCATCCTTTTGCCCTGCTAACTGATGCACTGTCAATCTATAAACATTCCACCCCTTCCACTACATACAACCACAAGATCATTTAACCTATGGTATGCCCCTGCCCTTTTTCCTGCTTGTTTTTTATGGAATGGTATTTTTTTCTCTGCTGTGAGTCCCATTTTCCTTATGTCATTCCTCAGTAGTATATACCCTGGGACCTACATTGTCACCCATCCTTGTCCAGCCTTTCAATAGGTTCATAGGTGTGTACTAGGCTAATGGCCCTGGAGCCTTTGCAAGCCTAGCCCATAGGATTACCCTGGCATTGTGCCACCCGACCTTAGTTCCTAATGCCTCTGTCGAGTAAAGCCATTGGCGTGATCCCTGGGGTGAATTTTCTATTTCCCATCCACTCATCAAGATTTCTCTTGAAGAGGCCCAGTGAGGTATTCTGCTTGACATGCTGCTTGACATGTATGGGAAGTCTGTTCCATAGCATGGGCAGTCTCTGGGTCGCATTGTGGGATAGCAGTGCAGTGAAGATTGGGATATTTTCCATTTCCTCACTGTAGTGTGATCTCGGAGTTGGAATATATATTTAGCGGGGGGTGTGAGGAGCGCAGCCCCCCACAATAAAAGTTTCGAAATGCGGCCGTTTCGATGTTTCGGCCATTCAATTGCATTATCTTTCGATAACGTAATATGAACCCATTCCAGCAGAGATCGCCTTTAAGTAGGCGATATGCGACAGAGAATAGTTGGAGTTTTTTTGAGTCTGTCCATATAGGACAAATGTTTAAGGCCTAGGATCCTCTGTGAGGTACTTTTGTGGCCTCTCCAGTTGTTGCAGGTGTTTAGTGAAGTACATGCCAAATGGGGCATTGTACTCAGATTGGCCTAATGAGGAAAGAGTAGAGGGAGACAATGACCTCTTTCTTCCTGGATGCAAAACCCTTAGTAATGAGATGCACTACATAGAAGGACTTTCTGACCACAGTGGTAATCTGATGGTCAAAACAGAGGTTGCTGTCAACCTGTGTTCCCAGGTCTTTTATAACACCTTCTGTGTTCAGTGGACTACCATCGATGTGGTAATTCATGGGAACCAGGTTTTTCCCAAAGGGGATGGCGACATATTTTTTTTTTTTTTTGCAATGAGCTTAAGGCCACTGTTCTGACACCAGTCATTGGTCTCAGTGAGGCCTTTCTGTAGGATGCCAGCATCACTTGGGGAGTTAATAATAGCTCCCAACTTGCAATAGTCTGTGAACTTTGTCAGCCAGAGTCCCTTCATGTTGGCTTGGACTTCTAAGAAGTAGATACCAAACAGGAGAGGACTCTAGACCGAACCCCGTAGGACTCTACTCGTGACTGGTCGGCAGTCTGACTTGGAGTCGGCTACTTTCACACTGTGGGTTCTACCTGTGAGCCAGTTTGCAACCCACCTAGTGATATAGGGGTTGATGCCTAGCTTAGTGAGTTTTTCTATGATTCCTGAGTGGGGAGTGGTATCAAAGACCTTGGCCAGATCAAGGTAGGCTGTATGAACCACCTTGCCTTCATCCACACCTCTGGTGACTGACTCAGAGAAGTTGACCAAGTTGAGCAGGCATGATCTACCCTTCACAAAACCAAACTGTGTGGGATCCAGAGTTTGGAGATTCCCTGTATTCTTGCTTATTAGGCCCTTGATGATGCGTTCCATAGTTTTGCATATCAGACTTGTCTGGCTAATGGGGCGATAGTTCCCAGGGTCCGTAGTTGCTCATCCTTTGTGGAGAGGGATGACTGTAGCAGTGCGCCATTCGGTAGGGGCAAAGCCTGAGGTGAGGCCATGATTGAACAGGGCAAACAGTTGAGGTGCCAGTTCACTCTGTCTTCATGTAGAACACAGCCAGGGATGTTGTCAGGTCCCATAGAAGCTGTATTCTCGGCCTTGGGGTGCCTGGCGGTCTACTGGTATTGTGACTGGTCCTTTTGGGGGGGGGGGGTAAAGTTAGCACTGAATCTATCTAGCAGTATATTGGCAATATCTGTTGGCTCTGTATAGGATGCATCATTGTGCAGAAGCTCAAAGCATGTCTGGGTATTGCCATGGTGATTCTTTGCATAACTATAAAAGGGCCTTGTGATTGTCTTTACTATTTACTGCAATTCTGTTTTCATAGCTAGCTTTAGAGGATTTGATGAGTAATCTCAACTTTTTGTTGAGGCTGATAAGGGTTTTTTTTCCAGTCTTGGGACTTCACCTTATTACGCATCAGTTTCCTCTTTCTGCTGAGTTTATTTATGGCAGGGGACCACCAGATTGGCTTCCTTTTTTTTGGAGGACAGTGTCTTGGTTCTATTGGGTATGGCAAGATCCATGCATTTGTGTACATATTCGTACAGTGCATTGGTGTATGATTAGGAGGTCATGCAACATTCTCCATTTGCGTGGGTGCTGTGAAGTTAGCCACCTCTGTTTTTAGGAGCTCAAAGTAAGCTTTGGAGAAGTTTTTCATGGTGGTTACCTTTGTGGGTGGGGGGGGGGGTGGATTTCCAAGATGATTACTTTGTGGTCGAATCTAACCAGGGAGGAGTTGACTATTGGTGTAGAGCAACGGTTGCCCATGTTAGTAATGACCAGGTTAAGGATGTTGCTACCTCTAGTGGGGATAAGAACGTGCTGGTCCAGGGCATTGGAATTAATGAATTCCAGGAAACGTTGGGCAAGTGTTTTGGTACACGACTGGTTTTCCCAGTTAATGGAGGGGTAGTTGAAGTCGCCCAGTATAAGAGTGTTAGGTTGGACCCTAATATTCTCCAGGATGCTTAGGAACATGGAGTGAGAGTCTTGGGACATGGTTGGGGACCTATAGCAGGGTACGACCTGAATCACTGTTTTACCCAATGTTAGCTGCACCTGAAGTATTTGAGATGCGTTATGTTGTCCTACCAGTCTGGAGGTGTGTGCATCCTTTATGAATATGGAAACACCACCACCTTTGAAACTTAGGTCCAAGTTCTGGGGCCAAAAGGTGTGGAATGAGTTATAGCCTGGTAGTGCAGGTCTCTGTTATGGCACAAATGTCGATGTTCTCCATTTTAAGGAGTGCTTCGAGCGAGTGCATTTTGAGATTTAGACTTCTAGTGTTGAACAGAATGACCTTCACATTGCATTTGTTTGTAGCTGTTACAGTGGTAATTTGGTCTTTGGAACATCACCTAAAAAAGGCACTATAGGGGTGGCAAGAGCCTTGTCCAGTATCCGGAAGCCCAGGGGTGACATGCAGGCCATCTCTGGGAAAGCATTAAGGTCTGTCAGTCATGTCTTCCTGGACAGACAGATACTGGATCCTCTTAGAATGACACCAGAAACTTAGGTAGTTGTTGAAATCAGTCATTTTCTGCTTGTATTGTGGTATAATTCTGGGTGGTGATAGGTTGTTGCTCAGGGCTAGGGTCATACCCAACTGAGCTAAATAATCCGAGAGCTCCTCCCTGTCTCTTTTCATGTAGTCCAGGGAGGTACGTCTCACATCATTCACACCCACATGTACAGTGATAGTGTCATATTTGTACCTGTTGAAAGACCCGAGTGTGTGGTGGATCAAGGCGCCTGACAGGCAGCTGACTGTTACTTTCTCCTTATTTAACCTAGTGAGTGGGACATCAGTGTGCCTCACTATTGAGTCACCTATGACTAATGTGCTGGGCATGCTATTTTGCCTTAGGGGCTTTGGTTGAGTAGCACTCTGTTTAGGAGAGTTGAGTCTCGTGATTAGTAGTGTTGTGGTGGTCAAGTGCGTTTCTGACTTGGAGGTCTCTGCTGTTTGGGTAGATTTTTATTGAGAGCCTCCACAAAGGTGGGTGTGTGGTTTGTGTTTTTATGTGAAGGCAGTGCTGGTGTGTGTTCTGGAGGGCTGTGTGTTCCATGTGGTGTGGTGCAAGTGTTGACCTTTTGACCAGCTATTCCGGTCTTGGCTGGAGAGTGCGTGGCTTCCAGTTTGGATATTTAAGTGCATATCTCGCAAGTCTGAGTGTTGAGCGGTAAGAGGAGAGGGTTATCAGTGTACATGAGGCAGTTGCTACATTGCCTCAGGATGCCCAAGTTCACCAGGTTAATATGAGAAGGCACAGGGAACTGACCTTTAGATATGCCTGGAGGGGTGGACATTATGTAAACAGTGTTCACCCTTCCCTGTGTGCTGCTGCCTACTGCTTCCAACACCATTTCTCTAAACTCCTTGCATTTGATTGTATTACATCTCAACTATGCCCCATATCACTTTTGTTACTCTGCCTTTTTCTGTACACCATTGTTTTTCTTTCTACTGTCTCAGTAGCTGCCCTTCCTTTTCTACATTTGTGTTGTGCCTTCTCCCCTTGTATTTTAGTTTTAAAGGAGCATCACTGAGATGTGTTCTTCAGTGAATACTATTGTTCATTTTGGGGTAGGATGGGACCCGCTCTTTGGTAAAGATCTGGTCATTATCCGACATGTCTCCACATCATCCACCCAGTCTTGAGCCACTGTTTACTCACTACTGTCTGCTACTGCTGCAATCATTAAACTCCACAATTCTGTCCTTCCTCGCTGATCTAGCTTATGGTACTGTTAACTGATCTGAGATTGGTACCCCCAATCTCCTCTAGTGACATCTTTCTGCAGCCACGTTGGCCTTATTTGATACCTCCTCACCATTCAGTTCTGATTGGTTGTTGATGCTTTTTGCACCATAACGTGTCTGAACACCACCCCCAGTGACCACTTTTGACATCTCATATGTTGTGCTGTGTACCTTAAGACCGTTTTCACTATGTTCTCTTTTACAATGACTTTTAATCCATTTTTGAGTTACCAGCTACCAAAACCCTCTTTCTCCCTCATTGAATTTTTGCCTGCTTCACTTGATATCTAATGCTATTCCTACATTTAGCTTTTGCTCCCAGCAGTTCCTCTACTGTCAGCCCTCCTCAGGTTGCCTCCTGCACTGTCATGCAGCTGATTCTTCCTGCAAGCCCTATCTACTCTCTTCTCTTTCTCTCCCCCTTTCCCATTTTCTCCTGGCTTTTTCATTAAGTCTGTCCATGTCCAGCTCTGTTTCCTTTATCACATGTCACTGCTATCTAAATCTGTACCGCTGATTTCTTCTAGTCCATGCTTTCAGTGTTGCATCTTTGCCTTTCTTCCTTTACCTACCATATTTTTTTACTTCTCTCCAGCCCCATTCTATCTTTTCATACTAGCCATTTCCTACCATTTTCTCTCTGAAATTCTGTTCAGTCTCCTGCAGAGATCTTTTATTGTATGCCATTGTGTCGCTGCCTGAGCTAAACCGCTGCCTCACATAATGAATACATCACCCATCTCCATCTCTTCATGTCCAGACTATCTTGTTTTTGGATTTCAGACTTTATTATTTTTTTATTTATATAGCTTTATATGTGTGTAAACACCTATGGAGGAGACCTCTGCCTTTTTCTGTACACGGCTTTCTCGCCTCTGACACGAGAGGCAAGTCTCTTAGGAGGGTATAATTACCTTGTTAGCACTTTTACAGGGGGGAAAAGGGGCAAATTAATGCCTACATGTGCTGTTGTATGGTGCCAGACTACAGTGCATTCAGCACTGTCAGGTGGTTGAATGACAGAGGGCCAATACGCCATCCTTGGAAGTAGTGAACACTGCCACTGTTTGGGGCATCTCTAGCAAAGTGTGAGAATAGCCTCAAGTCATAGGTAAAATGGAGGATACTTGTATATCATAACAGAGCTTCAGCTGTTTAGGACTTTAAGTTTGCAGTTTGACTATTGGTTTGTGTAGCTTGATTACATACTGATATGATTTGAAGATATTACAGATATAGTTTTTTGGTTCTCAGATTTTATTTTTAGCACCTGTTGTGAAAGTAGTTAAGATGTTAATTGCTAATTGAGTTAAGTTAGACATCTAGTATTTGCTGAAGTTTTTCATAAACACCCATGGTAGGCAATAACAGGACTAACTAACAAAACATTAGAAATATGGGAAATTGAGTTTTGGTAATGAGACAGGAGATTGGTGAGGTGAGCGACAAAATGTGAAGGGTCTACTAAGGAGGAGACACTGTTTTGACTCTTTAAACATTGAAAGCAAAGACTGAGTTCATCGTGGACAGTGCAGTAGGAAACAGGAAGTGCAGTACATTGTGGGAAAAGTTAAGAAGGGAACAGTCATTCGGTGAATGTCAAGAGGCAGGTGTGAGATTCAAGCTGCTGTGTCCAGCTGTCTTAAGAATATTTTTTTTTTCTTGGAGAATTGGTCTTTTTGTGCAGAACAGGCTAAGGAAGAAATGCAAAAGTTTGTCCAAAAAAAACATTGCCATCAAACATTCTGCTGCTCAGGCTTCTGATAATTAAGCCCACAGAGAGACTTTGCATGTGAAACCTTTTCCAGTGTTCCAGAGGAAAATTATTCAGAGACAGGAATAAAGCACAGGAGTTGCCTAGAAGAATTAGGAGTACTTTGAAACCAGAGTCTGAGGTTGTGTCTGAGGTTTGCTAGGTCATAGGAACTCTCCGTTCCTTCCATACAATATTGAAGAAGTGCATTAGTCACTCTATCTCAACCATGTCCAGTACTTTCAGCATTTGTTCTAGTATCTCATCCATACCTGTAGCCTTGCCATTGAAGAGACTGCAGTAACATGTCCCTATCCACCAGAGATTTTAGGCACTTCCTTCTGATGCCATCATCCTAATGAGCTCTTCAAAGTGTTTCTTCTACCTGTTAACCTTTTTAATAGGGCCCAGTACTTCCCCCACCCATGATTATCATAGCCTGAGTGATATTGCACTTTTCTCTCCTTCGGTGCTCAGGCTATGATAATCATGGGTGGGGGAAGTACTGGGCCCTATGATTATCATAGCCTGAGTGATATTGCACTTGATTATCATAGGGCCCAGTACTTCCCCCACCCATGATTATCATAGCCTGAGTGATATTGCACTTTTCTCTCCTTCGGTGCTCATTGATTAGCCAGAAACTCTGTGAGGTCAAGACCATTAGGTAGACCTTACATATGGCATCTTAAGACTGTTCTCATGTTTAAGCTTCTGCAGTTCCTCCCAAATGAATCATGATTGCTTGCCTAAAGAATGCAATACTGACCGGTATTACTGAAGATGGGCAAGGGCCCCATAGACCATTATATAGGCCAAGATCTGTTCTAAATCATGACTACAAAGTATTTGTGTTAAGAGAATGGCAAAAACGTTACAAAAATTGATATGGCTCTATGTGCATATATGGTTTGGTCATAGTATTTATTCTAGGACAGTGGAACCTGCATTTTAATGCTCTCTGACTTGTTCACTAATTTTAAAATTATGAACCTGTGAATGTAGTTTTATTCGTAAACAGGTGAAGTGAACATTTGTATTCCCAAACAGTATAATCGAATTTTTAATGGCTAAGAGGCAAAGTAAAGGCATGAGGAGTTCTTTCTAACAGGTTGAGTTAAAATAGAGGAATCAGGCAAGGGTATCTTCTTTTACTTTTCTTATTTGCAATGTACTTGGAAACTGTAGTTCACAAAGGTAGCAGTGTAATTAGTATGATAGTCAAGGAAAAGTAGATCTTGCAGTTGATATCAACAGTGTGCAGTGGGATATTTAAGAAAGTTGCAAATATTTTTTGGATATAAATTAAATGAAGGTAAAAAAGACTAAATTGTTTGTCCATAAACTAGTTCACCCGTACATATTTATGAGAATGTAAAAAGATTTGTTTATTTTCATTTGTTTACCAGAACAGTCTGTCTGGGCAAAGCCCCTTTTCAGTGGAGGTCCAGAGATGGTCACTGTTACTACTATTAGAGCGATAGGTTATATACAAATGTTAACACAGTCTAAAAACTGCAATGTTACAGTAATAGTAAAGTATCGACAATATGCAATGTTACATTCATGGTAATGTATTCTACAATTAGGAACAGCTGGAGTCCAATAGGTATCAAGACAAATGATACAAAGGCTCCGGGATTGAGCAGATGTAATCCGTTAACAGCCATTGTTTTCCCCATTAGGGATAGAATACCATGGAAGGCTAATAATGGAATGTTGCAGTGCTGACGGTCAGGATTTACGTTATGCAATGTAAGGTATAGATTTGTGCGGTGGTGGTGCTGCGGTAGCGTTGTCTCCTCACAGTTAGACGTTGCCCGTTCAATTCTCAGTTAGAGCATCTTCTGTGTGGCGATATGCGTGAACGGGCGTTCCTTGGTTGAAGGTTGTGCGTTAGGCCCGGCAAGCCAGTACGTAAAACTCTACTGCCAATCATTAGCGGACCGGAGTTCCGTTGTGGCGACCCCTAAGTGGGGAAAAGCCGAAAGACACAAACAAATGTATGGTATAGGTTTGTAATTTACAATCTTGCAAAAGAAGAGGTGAAACAAGTGTTTTCTGTGTAGATAAGAGAGCCACTGCTCTGCTGGTAAAATATAGACAGAGAGAAAGGCTAGTGCTAAACTGTGGAGAAAAGAGAAAGGGGGTTGTTTTGGAGAAGGGAGGTTGTTCAGG
This sequence comes from Protopterus annectens, assembly GCF_019279795.1. NCBI lineage: Eukaryota > Metazoa > Chordata > Ceratodontiformes > Protopteridae > Protopterus > Protopterus annectens. Next base: position 73,344,724 of record NC_056725.1, read on the forward strand.
TGAAAGTGGGAGATGAAGAGAAAGTGTGAGATCGTAACACGTGAAGTTGTTTACAGGGTGCTTGCACTGGATGTAATGCTGAGTTATTGCAGAGGCAATGAGCCTAGATTTATCTAGGGGTAGAGTATGAGCAAGTCCATGAATCCATCAGGTGGTGATTCACTTGTTTAATGGATTTCAGATTATCACCTAATTTTAGGGTAAGTGGGATAGAGACAAAAGGTGAGTATCCCTTGCTGAATTGTTAGATTTGAATATTTGCAATAGATGTTTGTCTGCTAAACAAAGGGTTCTGTTTTGTGTGTAGTGTAGGATGATGTTTAATAGACATGGACATTTTCTGGTTTGTAAATGAGGATATGAGTGGTGACTGGTTGTGAATAGGCTAGGGAACATGGAAGTTCAGTCCAGTAGAGTTGTTTTACTGCCAAGCAAAAGTGTGATTTGTGAGACAGATTAGCTGCAATTTTGCTTCTTTGGTGTATTACTGCTCAAGCAGGTATAAATGGCTACCTTGCAAGTACATAGGTTATTGCATTGTCTTTTCTGTCCATGTATCATGTAAGATGTATCCTGTGGAGGGTGCCAAGTAGTGTTCCGCTATGGCTTTTTAGATGGTAGTCAAAATTCATGTTTTCATCAATAATGACACCCCTAGTAATGTAGTATGGGTTTACTAGTTCTTTTGTGGTGGTATTTGAAGAAGTTAGGGTTGAGAGTTTTCTGTTCATTGTATTGTTTTGGGGTAAATAGAAGTAGTTTGGATTGTTGTAGTTAAGGAACAGTTGAATCATGAGACCATGACACTATAGACTGGAGAGATTCCTGGATTACCCGCTGCAATTTTTCTAGGGTTTTTTAGGAGACGAGTGTGGAAATTTGCATTGTTTACTGGCTTTGTGGAGATTGTTTATGAAAATGTTGAAGAGAAGTGGACCTAGAACAGAACCTTGGGGAATGCCCATAGTTACAGAAATAGAGGAGATGTCTGTCTGCCATTTCACAGCCTGCTGCACAGATAGTCAGGGGGAGGTTGGGATGAGAATGCCTGTGGCCATAATGGGCGATTTAAGAAGTTTAGGATGGGAAGTAGTATTGAAAGCCGTTATTGACATAAGCTTGCCTGCATTTCTATATTTAGGTGTATGGAGTAAAAAGGCTTCTGCTGCAGGAGCAAAGGGTATGTAGGGAAAAATCCAAGCAGAAGGTTATTAAAAATAAGAGACTGGAAACTGATTGTCATTGACCTCCTCTTAGATTTTAAGACACAGGCAATGAAATGTTTTTAAGTCCCTTTAATCCTGCATGTAAGCTAAGCATAATTGTATTAGCCAGAGGAAAGGTTGTGGATGGCAAGAAAGAGTTGAAAGAATTTATTTGAAAAGGGAAAAAAGCAAAAGTAAATTTGGATTTGACTGTCTCTTGTAAAGGGATACTTGTAAATCTATGCAACTGAGACGCACACAAGCAGAGGGATATAGATTTAAGGGGGGAAATGACAGTAAAACAATGCAAAACTACATGGGATGCACAAAGATTAAGGTCTTTGGAAGCAGTGTTTAATGAGAAGAATAATTATAAAAGATATATTTATAAATTGGAAGACAGTAATGACTAACCAGTAAGGGAGTGGAGAAAGAAGATAATGCCAGTAGTAATGCATTCAACTAAGAGAACAGAAAACGGGCAAGACATGTAGAAAGTAACTGGAGGAAATTAACAATGGAACCGTGCTACTTGGGGGCAAATACACTGGAAGAGAAAAGTGCTAGAATAAGATGTAGCCAAACAGATGTTTGACTTGCAAGCCGTATAGTGCTATCTGTAATCTTTTCCATAGTGGGGATTGTTGGCAGAACGTAGAGAGGGACTAAAGTACTAAGTGAAAGACCAGCTCTGGTGAGGATTTCATTGTTAAAAAGAACAGAAGACCTTCTCAACATTAATTAGTTAAGGTATATAAAACACTGTATGATAACTATAAGAATCAATCAGAGGAGGTTAAAAAAAGGTTGGGATGGAAGATGCAAATGACAAATTACAAAAGAACAATGTGAGCGAGGCCCTATGGTATGCAGCAAAGTCCAGAAGATGTAGGATATTTGCATGGAAATGTCTACTTTTTGTAGTACAAATAGAAGATTTTCCCTTAAGTGGGTAGTAGTTATTGGAGATGTGAAGGGAAGGAGAAAAGAAACCGAGAACACTTTTTTCTGGGAATCTGTGGACTTAATGGGACTCCTTACAAAATATCCTGGCACAGTTGTAGGGAGAACATATTATGTTTATTAAGGAGGCGATGCTATTGAGTTTAATGTTGTTAGCAGCCAAAAAACCAATCATGCAAAAGTGGAAATTGACTATAATAATGAAAATGAGTCTTGGAGATATAAACATTAAGAAAATTACTTTCTCCATTTTGTAATGTATATGGTACATTTGGGAACTGTTCTATACAAAACAGTAATCAAATAGATGAACAAAGCCTATAAATCAATCTGAATAGAAAAGTCTAAGTATGTTATAATGTGAGTAAAAAACAGAATTGTGATGGCGCTTACATGTGTAATGCGTGTACACAATAATGGAAAATGTTGAGATTTTTCTCTTCACCTGTAACAACTGAGCTTGCATTGCAAGTCATATTCATGACTATTGGTCAAAAGTCTTTTCTCAAATGGATGAAGCAGTGAAAAATTGCTGAAAGCCACTTTCAGCAAACAAGTTTAAGTTTTTTTTTTTTTTTTTATGCAGGGGGAAAACACCCCATCCCTCTCCCATGTTGGGGTGAGACCTCAAAGACCCACCCCTGTCAATCCGGCAAACTGCGGTTGGCAAAACACATGTACCATGCGAATCAGTAATATGATGAATAGATAATGTTTAAAAAAAAAAAAAAACTGCCCCCTTCTCTTCTACATTGCTAGCTGCCACACTCACGTTTGCAAGTGTTCCTTACCACAGATACCAGAAGATCCAGAAGTTGCCACAGTGATGCAGATCAACTACCTTCTCAGCCTGAACACTGCCAAAATTAAATATTCTTGTAGGTAGAATCTTAATTTGTCTCCCACAGAGCACTGTGCTACATTTTCCTAAGATGATTGTCTTCCAATTTTGTCACTCTGTCCAAGCATATCCAGCTTTCTACCAAATTTTAACCAGTTAATAGCCCTACCTCTATTTTCACCCATGTGTCCATAATGTATGAATTTGTGTCCGATGATGTAGCTGCAGAATCTGTCATCAGCATTCTGCTCATTATGTATTAACTACACTGATGAGCCTCCTTTTATGTAGATAATTTCTGGCTTAGCCTGGAGTCCAGTACCCTCTCAAGTACTTCAGACACATTCTGCAAGAAGGTTGTAAGAACATACAGCTATTGAGGGATGTTCTTCGTGTTTTTCTGTTGCAGGCATTACATTTGGGTAATCTGCTGGCAGGTTGCCCTCAGTCTGCCTGAATAACAAAGTCTTGGGTCCTGCGTCTGTTGTCCCTTCTTCCATGACGTCAGGGGTATAAAACATGCAGCCGACTCCATTTTCATCAGTCAGTCTTGCCGCGCAGTGCGGAAGCAGAAGCAATTTGCAAGTGCCAGTTGGCCGACTCCTGAAATTTTCGTTTTCAAGTTTCAGAACCGAAGTCTTCAACCTAAAGCTAAGAACTCCGTTGGGGAAACCTTTTCTTGCTCCTTACCGATGTCAGTAAAAGTTAATAATTGTATTACTTGTGGGAAGAAAATACCTCATAAGGATTTTCATTTGTACTGTATTCCTTGCCTAGGCCCTGACCACAACGTGCCTTGCTGTCGGTTTTGTGCTAAATTTAACCAATGCAGTATTAAGCGTCTGTATATTTTTGCTTCTAAATATTTTGGCTCAAGATTTGATTATCCAGAAAAGTCATCTGTTAGCAATCCAGCTACCGGAATTCACAAAAAAATGCAAAGAAAGACAGAGACAGACCATCGAGGTCCAAAACCGACGAAGCTTCTCCTAAGCCAGTCGGAGGTGCTTTCGCAGCCCCTGATACCCGCTACTTGTGATTGTCAGGCCTCTACTGAGACCCATTCGAAGTCCGGTATGCCACGAAACAGTTCAAGTATTGAATCCGCGGATGTCTCTCCCTTAGATGGGTCTGGAGCCGCTGAGCAGGCACCGGCTTCTGAGTGTTTTCAGGCCTAAAGATTTGTATATTAAACCGATGCCATCCTCAAAAACAAGTCCAAAACCAACTTCTATGTCTAAAAAACTGATGCATGGGCCACGTGCTCAGGCCCCTATGCCTAAAAAACAAATGATCAAAATGGCTGAGGATTTAATTGCCTTGATCAGGGGTTCCCAACCCCCTCCTGCTAAGAGGGCCTAGGCAAGGCACTGATTATGAATCTTCAGATCAGGTTTACATTTCTTCTGATTCCTATTCTGATCAGGAATTATCTATTCCACCTTATGAGGACTCTGATGCAGAAGAATCCATGCCTTCTGCTTCTCCTCCTAAGGATTTTTCTTTTGGAAAATCTTTGCATATCTTAAGGGAACATTTTCAATGGGAGTCAGGATTTTTCAGAAACCAAAAAGAGGCTTAGGGATTTCCTTCTTCCTCAGCATAGGCCTTTGGCTATACCTCCTGTTCTAGACATTGTTGGTGATGTTTTCTCAGAATCCAGCATGGCTCCTGATTCCCTGCCTCCGGCACCTAGTAAGCCAGACAGATATTACAGGGTTCCTGACTCCCACAAATTTCTTTTTAAAAACCCTACTGCTAACCCTGAAACAATTTCTCAGGGTCCCAAGGGTGTTAAGGCTTCTATTGCTAAAAATCCTACCCCTTCTGATAGAGACTCCAGGGCGCTGGATAGATGGGGTAAGAAGGTTTACACGTCTGCAACCTTGGCAATCAGGGCTTTAAATTGTCAATTTCATATGCTTAAATATCAGCAGCATGTCATGGGCTTACTTAAACAGAAAATGATGTTGATTTCTGACTGTGTGGAAAATAGTTACAGGATTTATTGCATTCAGCTGAACAAGTTGGAAAAGCATCATTTGCAATGTGGTTTTGATTCCTCGGTGGCCTCTTGCAGGGCCGCTGTAACTGGATCTCTGATAAGAAGGCATGCTTGGCTCAAGGAGCAAAATCTGCCTGATAATGTTAAAGCAAAATTGTTGGATGCTCCTTTACAACAGGACAGTCCTTTTGGTAATAAGGCAGAAGAAGTTTTGAAAAAGATGGAAGACAATGCTAAATCTATGCAAACTGTAAGAGATTTCCTACAAGTGCAGCCACCCAGGTTCAGTAGGCACTGGCCTACTAAGAATTGGTCCTTTCCAGTACCCACCAGGGCCGCTCAGGTCAAACCCAGACACTCCAGGTTTCAGTCACAAGGAACTTACAGAACAAAACAATGGGGTGCCTCCACCTCCAAATCTGGAAGTAGCAAGGCACCCCCCCCCCCCAACGGTAAACAGTCTCAATGACTTTCCTCTGCCATTTCCAAGCACACATCTTTTGGCAGCCCCTTTGGGGGGGAAACTAGCCCTTCATGCACAAAATTGGCATCTAATTACCCAGGATAAGTGGGTTTTAAAGATAGTATCCCAGGGATACAGATTTCATTTCCACACATTGCCAATTTCAAATGGATGGCCAGATCTGCCTTCAAATCAGTGGGCAGAGGCCCAGAAACAAGATGTTCATCGTGCATACAGCTGCAGTAATCACATATGGGTTCTCTGCCATCAGGCCGGTCCTCAGTCGGCCGAATTCCAAAGTCTTGGTCCGGCGTCGGTTGTTGTCCCCTCTTCCCTGACGTCAGTGCAACAGGGGTATATAAGTTACAGCCGACGCCATATTCTTCAGTCTTTTTTGCCGCGTGGTGCCCGAAGCAGAAGCAGTTCGCAAGTGTCGGTCGGCCAGCTCCTGAATTTACGAAAAATTGGAAACCGAAGTCTTCTTTAAAGGTAAGTACCCCGTTGGGGAAACTTTTCTTGCCTCAGACCGATGTCAGACAAAGTTAACAATTGTATTTCTTGTGGGAAGCAAATACCGCATAAGGATTTTCATTCCCTTTGCATACCTTGTTTAGGCCCAGACCACGACGTCTCGGGCTGTCGCTTATGTGCGACTTTCAATAAACGCACTATTAAGCGTCGGGCGGAGTTCGCCCAACATTATTTTGGTAAAGCTTTTGATTATAAAATGTCGGATACTCCAACTACCGTTTTATCCAAAAAACGCAAGGATAAAGACCGATACGCGAGGACAGCGGTCTCCACCGACACCACGCCAAAGCCGGCTACATGTGGTCCGGTTCTCAGCGAGACGCCTATGCAGTCCCTGACTACCGACGACACTTCCTTGGCGGTGTCTTCTGTACCCGAGACAGCTGGTTCCTTGCCCCTTACTCAGACTTCAACCACCGAAACCACAGTGGGTGTTGAGCCTCCTAGTGTGGACAGGTCCACTTCCACCCGGGGTGTATTTAGGCCCTCATCTTCTTTTTCTATTAAGGCCTTCACTAAGTCAAAATCAGCCATGCATCCCAAGAGGCCTGTTGCACAGGGCCCATCCCAGGCTCCATGCCTAAAAAACAGATGCTTAAAATGGCTGAGGATTTAATTTCCTATATCAGGGGTTCCCAACCCTCTCCAGACAAGAGACCCAGAGTGGAGGAAGACTCTCCCTCTTCTGAATAAGGCTCCATTTTCTCAGAACATTCTGATGTGGAGGAACACTCGTACTCCCCTTATGAAGATTCTGATGCAGAACAGTCCATTCCATCTGTATCCCCCCCAGAGGATTTCTCTTTTGGGGAAACCTTGCACACCTGGAGGGAGCACTTCCACTGGGAAGGCCAAGACTTTTCTGATTCCAAGAAAAGGCTTAGGGAATTTCTTTTGTTACCTCAACACGGTTACTGAATTCTCTGGGATACACAATCAACAAAGAGAAATCCAGGCTGACACCATCTCAGAAAATAACTTTCCTGGGTGCCAACTTGGACACAAACACCCAGATGGCCTATCTTACACCAGAAAAACAAGGGCAACTAACTCAGTACTTCAAAACACTAGCAAATTGTACCAGGCTTACTGCAAGGAAAATCCTGCAGGCTCTGGGATTCATGGCATCTTGCATTCTTTTAATCCCATGTGCAAAGTTGCATATGAGAACTTCAATGGTACCTAAAAAACGTATGGTCTCAACACAGCCACAAGTTGGAAACAATAATACCAATGATTCCATGTTTGCCAAAGGAATTTCTATGGTGGGCCCAAGCATGTCAAGCAAACACAGGTCTCCCATTCTGCAAGCCTCAAGCAAATCAAGTCATCACAACAGATGCCTCAGACTATGCCTGGGGGGCACACATGACAGACAGGTGCATTCAGGGCAAATGGTCCCAAAAGGAAAAGCACATTCACATCAATCAAAAAGAAATGCTAGCAGTGATAAATGCAATTACAGCATTCAAGGACCTCCTGCATCCAGGGCAATTATTGATAAGAACAGACAACACCACAGTAATGTGGTACATAAACAAACAAGGAGGAACACATTCATATCCTCTGTGCAGACTAGCCATGACACTTTGGAACTTGGCTCTGGAATGGCAAATCGAACTTCAAGCACACTACTTGCCAGGTTTGGAAAACACGCTGGCAGACAACCTAAGCAGAAATATGACAGATCCACACGAATGGAAGCTACATCCACAGGTGTTTACAGAGATAATCCAAGCATGGGGAAGGCCAGACATAGATCTCTTCGCATCCCATAGGAACCATCAATTGGAAAAGTTTTGTTCCAGGACCTTTCATCCAAAGGCATGGAGGGTGGACGCCCTTTCATTCAGTTGGACAGCATGGACAGTGTATGCTTTCCCACCTCTGCCCCTTCTATCCAAGGCACTCTTGAAAACAAGAGCAGACAGACCGAAGATGATACTAATTGCTCCAGACTGGCCAAGGCAGCACTGGTACCCACTCCTAAGGAGCCTAACACACTCCTCCTTGGCCTCTACCTCTAATGCCTCTTCTACTGACTCAGCACAACTACAAAACTCTTCACAGTCCGCTAAAAACATTCAAGCTTGCTGCATGGAAAATTCCTTAACACTACAGCAGACCCTACTCTCCAAAGAGGTGCAGGATGTCATTCTGGAGGCCAGAAGGCCATCTACTAGGAGGACTTGCTCCGCAAAATTGAAACGGTTTTGCTCATGGAATGAGAAATGAGGCCAGGACCCTAGAAAACTGGATCTGCCTCCGGTATTACAGTATCTAGCTGAGCTACTGAACAGTGGACTTTCATTCTCCTCCATAAAAATCCATGCCTCAGCCATTTCTGCAGAATGCAACACGGATCCACCGTTATTCTCTCATCCACATTTAAGACAATTCCTCGGAGGGGCTAAGAATATAAGACCACCTAGGAAACAACCAGTGCCAGCCTGGGATCTTAATTTCATCCTAGAAAAATTAACATTGCCTCCTTTTGAACCAGCTGCCTCAACAGATTTGCAATACTTGTCCTGGAAAACAGCTTTCCTTCTGGCCATTACCTCAGCTCGTAGGGTCTCGGAACTTCAAGCCCTCATGGCTGTGCAGCCCTTTCTTATCTTCCATCAGGACAGGGTTTCCCTTCGTACCAACCCGTCATTTATGCCTAAAGTGGTATCCAAGGTAGCTTTAAATCAAGCCATACACTTACCTACCTTTTATCCCAATCCTCAAAACAAAGGGGAAAGGCTGCTACATTCTTTAGACATCCATAGGCAGCTTCGTTACTATTTGGACAGAACAAAGCCTTTCAGGAAATCAGAACAACTTTTTGTCTTATGCTGTAGGAGCTCAAGGGAAGTCTATTACCAAACAGACCATCTCTAAATGGATAGGTCACTGCATACGTTTTTGTTACTCCCATCATGGGAAATCTTTCCCTGCAGGCATCAGACCACACTCCACCAGGGCCACAGCTACCTCCACAGCCTTCCTCAGAGGAGTTCCTACCAAAGATATCTTGGAGGCAGCCACTTGGAGTTCAGTACATACCTTCACTAGACACTACCACCTGCCTTTATACTCCAAAACTAGAGCAGGCTTTGCTACTGCTGTATTGCAGGGCATTCTAGCTCATCCCAGTTCTACCTAGTGCCTACCACCCTGTGCGTAGCTTTGGGATTCTACCCATATGTGATTACTGCAGCTGTATGCACGATGAATATAGTACAGTTTTGTACCTACCATAAATGTAGATGTTTACAGCTGCAGTACAGGTTTCCCTCCCTCCTTCCCCTCTAGATATAGGACTAGTGGCTGACCCCTTCACATACAACCTATTTTGGGTTAGCCTCTTTTGGTGTATTTGCTTGCAACTACTCTTATTTGATAACATTGCATTGCTTGTATATATTTTTATATATATATATATATTCATATAATTTATCTATTGCCTTCCTTTGGGGGCACCTGACATCTGGGGCAAGAAAAGACTGAAGAATATGGCGTCGGCTGTAACTTGTATACCCTTGTCACACTGACGTCAGGGAAGAGGGGACAACAACCGACGCTGGACCAAGACTTTGGAATTCGGCCGACCGAGGACCCGCCTGACGGCAGAGAACCCATATGTGATTACTTGCAGCTGTATTAGCATTCGAACATCTACATTTATGGTAGGTACAAAACTGTACTTTATGTCCCTCATGGATATGGGGGCTATTCAACTAGTACCAGAAAAGGAAAAAGGACAAGGTTTTTATTCAAGACTTTTCCTGTTACCCAGAAAAGACAAATCATGGCATCCAATTCTGGACTTATCCATTCTAAATACTTTCCTGGACATTCCAAAATTCAAGATGCTGACTCTACAACAGTTACTGCCTATGCTAGGCAAGGATGCCTGGTTGGTAAATCTAGACTTAAAGGAGGCTTACCTGCATATCCCAATCGGGGAATCTTGCAGAAGATACCTCCGCTTCAAAGCAGGCTATTTGCATTACCAGTTCTCTGCACTGCCCTTTGGCTTATCTACTTTGCCCAGGGTCTTCACAAAGTGCCTGGCACCAGTAATTGCATTTTGCAGACAATGAAACATTCAAATTTATCCTTATCTGGACGATTGTCTAATTCAGACAGAAAACAAGGACACTTCTACAGCATCTGGCGTTTGTAAAAAAAAAAAAAAAAAAAAAGCTTCTAACTTGCCTAGGGTACACCATAAACGAAAAAGAAATCACAACTGGTACCCTCTCAAAAAATTACATTCCTGGGTGCAAGCTTGAACACAACTGCCCAGATGGCTTACCTCACGCCAGACAAACAAATCCAATTGATGGATGACTTCAAACAAGTGGCCACAAAAACCCAGTTATCTGCAAGACAAATTCTGCAGACCTTGGGGATCATGGCTTCCTGTATTCTTCTAATTCCATAAGCGAGACTGCATATGAGGAAACTTCAATGGTATCTAAAAAGCTTATGGAGTCAACACTGTCACAGTCTAGAAGCAATGATTCCTATCATTCCTTCCCTACAGCAAGAGTTACTATGGTGGGCAGAGGCCTGCCACCAAAACAAGGGACTGTCATTCATTCCACCCCCTTCCACCCAAACCCTGAATACAGACGCATCAGACTATGCTTGGGGGGGCGCATCTGGCAGGGAGATGCATTCAGGGCGAATGGAGCCCAAATCAAATGCACCTGCATATCAACCAGAAAGAGATGCTAGCTGTACAGAATGCTCTGACAGCTTTCAAGGACTTTCTTCATCCAGGACAACTACTGATAGACAGACAACACCACAGTCATGTGGTACATAAACAAACAGGGGGGTACCCACTCCTACCCCCTTTGCAGACTAACCATGGCCCTGTGGAACACAGCCTTGTCTTATCAAATACATCTACAAGCTCAATTTCTGCCAGGAAAGCAAAATACTCTGGCAGACGAACTAAGCAGAAATCTTATGGACCCACACGAATGGAAACTGGATCCACAGATCTTCAGCATGTTGACACGCAAATGGGGGAGCCCAGACATAGTTTTGGGGTGAGGCAAAAAGATCTATCAGTTGGACAAATTCCGCACAAGAATCCATCACAAAAAAGCTTGGAAAGTGGATGCTCTATCCTTCAGCTGGAAAAAACTATCATTCTATGCTTTTCCCCCTCTTTCTCTGCTCTCCACGGTATTACTAAGTCAGACAGGAAAAACCAAAAATGATCCTGATTCCTCCAGACTGGCCTCGCTAACACTGGTACCCACTCCTACGCAATATGTCACACCTTCCTCCGTGGTACCTGCCTCAGACACCTTGTCTACTGTCTCAGCAGAACTTTCAAATTCTACATACCCAGCTCCAAACTCTGAATCTTGCAGCATGGCTAATCAACTAATTTCACCAGTTACATCTCTCAGCAAACCTGTGATGGATGTCATTTTGGAGGCTAGAAGGCCTAGTACTAGAAAATCTTATGCGGACAAATGGAAAAGATTCTGTGCCTGGAACCAATCACAAAGAATAAGCACAGCAATGCCCAGTATTCCTCAGATTCTGCAATATTTAACTGAGATGCTTCACAAGGGCCTATCTTTCTCTTCCATAAAAATCAACGCTTCTGCCATTTCAGCTCATTGCAACACAGAGCCACCCCTCTTTTCTCATCCCCTGTTAAAGCAGTATCTCAGAGGGGCCAAAAATTTAAGACCTCCCAGGAGAGCACCAACTCCTTCATGGGACCTCAATTTTGTGTTGGAAAAACTCACCCTGCCTCCTTTTGAGCCAGCTGCTACTACAGACATAAAATTTCTCTCTTGGAAGACAGCTTTTCTTTTACCAGTCACTTCAGCTAGAAGGATCTTAGAACTTCAGGCTCTCATGGCAGTGGAGCCTTTTATTATTTCCTACCCGGACAGGGTAGCGCTCAGGACCAATCCATCCTTTATGCCTAAAGTAGTGTCCAGTGTAACTCTTATCAGACCATTCATCTGCCAACTTTTTTCCCAAATCCACAAAGCAAGGGGGAGTGCATTCTACATTCATTGTTTGTACACGGACAACTAAGATTCTACTTGAACAGGACAAAATCTCCTAGAAAATCTGAGCAACTACTGGTGGCATTTGCTGCAGGGGTGGAGGGAAAGGCTATCTCAAAGCAGACAATTTCAAAATGGATAAGCCATTGTATTCATTTCTGCTACATGCATCATGGTAAAACTGTTCCCAGGGGGATCAGATCCCATTCCACCAGGGCTGTATCTACTTCTGCAGCCTTTCTCAGAGGGGTTCCTACCAGAGACATTCTAGAAGCTGCTACCTGGAGCTCAGTTCATACATTAACCAAGCATTACCATTTACCTCTCTTCTCTAAATCCAGAGCAGGCTTTGCCACTGCTGTCCTGCAGGGCCTTATAGCTGCTCCTAATGCTGTATAATTCCATTCTGCCAGCCATAGCTTTGGGATTCTACCCAAATGTAATGACTGCAACAGTGAAACACAAAGAACATAGTACAGTTGTGTACACTTACCATAAATGTAGATGTTAGAGTGTATTCACTGTTGCAGTCCTGGTTACCTACCCACCAGCCCCGTTTTTCTCTTTTTATACCTCTTCTTTCTGTTACTATGCTGAAAAGCCTTTTTGTTGTATTTGCTTTTATTTGAAGGTATATTTTTTTGTGTTTTAAATTACATGCACACACACATACATATATATATATATATATATATATATATATATATATATTTATTTATTTATTTTATTTATTTATTTGTTTTTTTTATTTTTTTTTTGCTCCTCATTTGAGGGGCACCTGACATCTGGGGCAAGAAAAACTGATGAAAATGGCATCACCTGCATGTTTTATACCCCTGACGTCATGGAAGAAGGGACAGCAACCGAAGCAGGACCCAAGACTTTGTTATTCAGGCCGACTGAGGGCAACCTGCCAGCAGATTACCCAAATGTAATGACTGCAACAGTGAATATACTTGAACATCTACATTTATGGTAAGTGTACACAACTGTACTTTTTCCTTCTCTGCAACATGTGTAGCACCGAGGAAACTTTCTCGTACACAGGAAAAAAAATAAAAAAAACTCCATCCACAATGGTCTCAGATTGTGGGCTGCAAGTATCCCTTCATACACCCTGGGCTGTTTTAGGTGTAACTGCAAAGTAGGATGGAGATCACTACTTTCCACTGATCAAGTCTGGACCCAGAACCCATGCCTTGCAGAGAAGAAAGTCCATGTATATTCTGTCTATTTTCCCCTATTGCCCCAGACTCTGTTTCCATACAGATAATTTGTTCATATTCTTCGTGTTTCACTGTTGCAGTTATTACATTTGGGTTATCTGCTTGCAGGTAGCCCTCAGTCGGCCTGATTAACAAAGTCTTGGGTCCTGCATCGGTTGCTGTCCCTTCTTCCATGACGTCGGGTCATCAGGGGTATAAAACATGCAGCAGATGCCATTACATCAGTCTGTCTTGCCGTGCGGTGCCCGAAGCAGAAGCAGTTTGCAAGTGCCGGTCGGCCGACTCCTGAAATTTTCGTTTTCAAGTTTCAGAACCGAAGTCTTCAACTAAAGAGAAGTACCCTGTTGGGGAAACTTTTTCTTGCTCCTTACTGATGTAAGTAAAAGTTAGTTTTTGCATTACTTGTGGAAAGCAAATACCTCATAAAGATTTTCATTCATTCTGTATTCCTTGCTTAGGCCCTGACCACGACGTACCTTGCTGTTGGTTTTGTGCTTTATTTAATCAGCACATTATCTGTTGTCGGTATATTTTCGCCTCTAAATATTTCGGTTCTTGGTTTAATTATCCAGAAATGTCATCACTTATATGACTACTGGGATTACGAAAAAAACGCGAAGATAAAGACAGAGACAGGCCGCCAAGGTCCAAAACTGCCGACGACTCTTCTCCTAAGCCAGTCGCCAGTTCGCCAGTACTCAGTGAGGCGCTTTAGCAGCCCCTGATATCCGATACTTCTGATTCGTAGACTTCTACTGAGACCCATTCGGAGTCCGGTATGCCGCGAGATGCTTCAACTATGGAACCCACAGATATCTCTACCTTGGATGGTTCCGGAGCCGCTGTGCAGGCACCGGCTTCAGAGGGTGTATTCAGGCCTATGGACTTGCATATTAAACAGACGTCTCCTTCTTTACTTGGGCCTAAATCTCGAACCATGCCAAAAAAAATGACGCTCAGGCTTCTATGCCTAAAAAAACAAATGATAAGAATGGCTGAAGATCTAATAACTCTAATCAGAGGTAGCCAACCCCCCCCCCCCTGCTTCTAAGAGGCCTAGGACTGTTGTTTATGAATCTTCTGACCAGGATTCTATTTTTTCTGATTCTTCTGATGATCTGGATTTGCCCTTATCTACTTGTGAGGATTCTAATGAAGAGGATTCTATTCCCTCTGCTTCCCCTCCAGAGGATTTTTCTTTTGGTGAAACCGTACATACTCTAAGGGAGCATTTCCACTGGGAAAGCCAGGATTTTTCTGATTCAAAAAAGAGGCTCGGGGATTTCTTACTTCTGCCTCAGCATAGGCCTTTAGCTTTCCCTCTTGTACTAGACATTGTTGATGCTTTTTCGGAATCTAGTTTGGCCACTGATGGCCTTGCATCCTGCTCCCAGAAAACCTGACAGATACTACAGGGTCCCTGAGTCACATAAGTTCCTTTTTAAAAATCCTATTGTGGCTCCAGAGACCATTTCTCAGGGGCCCAAGGGCATTAAGGCTTCTACTGCTAAAAATCCTACCCCTTCTGATAGAGGCTCCAGGGCGCTGGATCGATGGGGTAAGAAGGTTTACACTTCTGCAACCTTGGCCATTAAGGCTTTAAACTGCCAGTTTCATATGTCAAAGTATCAGCAACATGTTATTGGATTGCTTAAACAGAAAATGGTGTTGATTCCTGATTATGTGGAAAATAAAGAATTACAGGATTTAATGCATTCTTCTGAACAGGTTGGAAAACATACTTTGCAATGTGGTTTTGATTCATTAGAGGCCGCTTGCAGGGCTGCTGTTACTGGGTCTGTGCTCAGAATGCATGCTTGGCTGAAGGAGCAATCTTTACCTGACCATGTTAAAGCTAAATTGTTGGATTCTCCCTTAAGTCAGGACCGCCTGTTTGGCAACAAGGCTGAGGAAGTTCTTAAAAAGATGGAAGATGAAGCTAAATCTATGCAAACTGTTAAAGATTTCTTACAAGTTCAGCCTCCTAGATTTAGTAGGCACTGGCCCTACTTCCAGGTCTTCTCAAGCCAAACCCAGACACAGCAGGAGCCCCAAGTTTCAATCCCGGGGACACACAAGACTAAGCAGTGGGGGGGCCTCCACTTCCAAATCTGGGAGTAATAAGACTCCCCCCATGGTAAACTATCTCAATGACTTCCTTTTAAAATTTCCAAGCACTTATCAACTGACTGCCCGTTTGGGGGGAAAGATTGCTCTTCATACAAAGAACTGGGAGCTCATTACCCAGGACAAATGGGTTTTAAATAGTGTCCCAGGGATACAGATTTCACTTCCACATGTTACCAACACCAAACGGATGGCCGGACCTACCCCAAACCAGTGGGCAGAGGCCGAAAAACAAGTACTTTCTCTCTTAAGCATTGGGGCTGTTCAGTTGGTACCAGAAGAGGAAAAGGGACAAGGTTTCTACTCAAGACTTTTCCTGGTACCCAGAAAAGACAATTCATGGCGTCCTATCCTGGACCTGTCTACTCTAAACACCTTTTTGGAGATTCCAAAATTCAAGATGCTGACTCTTCACCAGTTACTTCCTATGCTAGGCAAAGACGCCTGGTTGGCAACACTAGATTTAAAAGAAGCATACCTGCACATCCTAATCAGGGAATCTTGCAGAAGATACCTTTGCTTCAAAGCAGGCTACACACACTATCAGTTCTCTACACTGCCCTTTGGCTTATCTACTGTGCCCAAGGTATTCACAAAGTGCCTAGCTCCAGTTATTGCATTTTGCAGGCAAAGATATTCAAATGTACCCATACCTGGACAATTGTCTAATTCAGGCAAAAAGCCAGGACATACTTTTGAATCATCTGGCCTTTGTACAAAGGGTTGTAACCTGTCTGGGGTACACCATAAACGAAAAGAAATCTCACCTGATACCCTGTCAACAAATTGTATTCCTTGGAACAAGTTTGAATACAACTTCCCAGATGGCTTACCTCATGCCAGAGAAACAAACTAATTTGACAACCTACTTCAAACAAGTGGCCACAAAAACCTTGCTGTCTGCAAGACGTGCTGCAAGCCTTGGGGTTCATGGCCTCCTGCATTCTTCTAATTCCATATGCAAGACTGCATATGAGGAAACTACAGTGATATCTAAAAAGCCTATGGTGTCAACATTCCCAGGATCTAGAAGCAATGTTTCCTATCATACTTTGCCTATGCCTAGAGTTCCTTTGGTGGGCAGAGGCCTGCCACCAAAATAAGAGACTACCTTTCACACCACCCCCTGCCGCCCAAACCCTAACGGATACATCAGACTATGCATGGGGGGGCTCACTTGGCAGGGAAGTGCATTCAGGGCAAATGGAACCAAAGTCAAATGCACCTGCATATCAATCAAAAAGAAGTGTTAGCTGTACAGAATGCTCTGACAGCCTTCAAGGACCACATTCTTCCAGGACAACTAATGGTAAAGATGGACAACACCACTGTTATGTGGTACATAAGCAGGGGGTACACATTTTTACCCCCTCTGCAGACTAGCCATGGCATTGTGGAACACAGCCTTGAGCTACCAAGTGCACCCACAAGCTCAATTCCTGACAGAAAAATTAAATACACTGGCAGATGGACTAAGCAGAAACCTCATTGACTCACACGAGTGGAAACTGGAACCAAGGATTTTCAACATATGGACAAGCAATTGGAGGAGCCCAGATATAGACCCATTTGCCTCTTCCCCAGAACTACCAGTTGGACACGCTTTGCACAAGGGCTCCCCACAAACGAGCCTGGGAAGTGGATGCTCTGTCCTTCAGCTGGAAAAACCTGTCAGTCTATGCCCCCCCCCCCCCCCCCCCACTGCCTCTGCTCTCCAAAGTACTACTAAAAATCAAACAGGACAAACCAAGGATGATTTTGATTGCTCCAGACTGGCCATGCCAACACTGTACCCCCTCCTGCGCAGTGTGTCACTGTTATCCCCATGGCACCTGCCTCAGACTCCTTTCCTGTTGTCCCAGCAGGAGAACCAGATTTTGTACCCTCAGCTTCTAACACTGAATCTTGCAGCCTGGCTAATTACATAATCTCTCCTTTACCATCCCTCAGTAAACCTGTGATGGATATCATTTTAGAGGCAAGGAGGCCTAGTACTAGAAAATCTTATGCTGAAAAATGGAAAAGATTCTGTTCCTGGAACCAATCTCAAGGGATGAGCACAGCAGTGCCCAATTTACCTCAGATTTTACAATACTTAACTGAGATGCTTCACATGGGCCTGTCTTTTTCCTCCATTAAAATCCACGCCTTAGCCATTTCAGCTCATTATAACACAGAACCCTCCCCATCCACTGTTCAAGCAGTTCCTCAGAGCGGCCAAAAATTTGAGACCACCCAGGAGAGCTCCAACCCCTGCCTGGGACCTTAACTTTGTTTTGGTGAAACTCACTCTACCTCCTTTCGAGCCAGCTGCTACTGCGGACTTAAAATTTCTTTCTTGGACAACAGATTTTCTTTTAGCAATCACTTCAGCTAGAAAGGGTATCTGAATTACAAGCCCTTATGGCAGTGGAGCCTTTCATCATCTTTCATGTGGACAGGGTGTCCCTCAGAACCAATCCATCCTTCATGGCCAAGGTGGTATCCAGTGTGGCTCTTAATCAGTCCATTCATTTGCCAACCTTCTTTCCCAATCCACAGAACAAAGGGGAACGGATACTGCATTCCTTAGATGTGCACAGACAACTTAGATTCTACTTGGACAGGACTAAACCTCAAAGGAAATGTGAACAACTGCTGGTGGCATTTGCTGCAGGGGCAGAGGGGAAGGCTATTTCAGAGCAAACCATTTCTAAATGGATAGGTCATTGCATTCATGCTATAAGCACCACGGAAAGCCTATCCCACAGGGGATTAGACCCCATTCAACCAGGGCTGCATCTACCTCTACATCCTTTCTCAGGGGTGTCTCTACCAGAGACAACCTAGAAGCTGCTACCTGGAGTTCTGTACATACCTTCACAAAGTATTACCATTTGCCAGTTTTCTCTAATTCCAGAGCTGGCTTTGCCACTGCAGTCTTGCAGGGCCTTATAGCTGGTCCTAATGCTATCTAAACTCCCCCCATCTTTAGCTTTGGGAATCTACCCAAATGTAATGACTGCAACAGTGAAACATGAAAACATAGTACAGTTGTGTATGCTTACCATAATTGTAGATGTTAGAGTGCATTCACTGTTGCAGTCCTGGTTACCCCTCCTTCCATCCCCCTGACTTTTGGCTATACCTCTACTTTCCTTTACTATGCTTAAAAGCCTTTTTGGTGTATTTGATTTTTTGTTGGAGGTATATCATTGTACTTTTCTATTTAATTGCTTCCCATTGGGGGGCACCTGACATCTGGGACAAGAAAAACTGATGTAATGGTGTTGGCTGCATGTTTTATACCCCCCCCGACGACCTGATGTCATGGAAGAAGGGACAGCAACTGACGCAGGACTCAAGACTTTGTTAATCAGGCCGACTGAAGGCTACCTGCAAGCAAATAACCCAAATGTAATGACTGCAACAGTGAATGCACTCTTAACATCTACATTTATGGTAAGTGTACCCAACTGTACTTTCTGTGTATATAAATCCGTTTTGAGTTTCCTCTCTGGGTTGCTTGACTCTACTCTTCTGCAGTCCTATGGGCCCAGCGGCCTGTGCACACAACCCACACCCTTCAGATTTAAATTCTTAAGCCCACAAAACAGCTTCATATAGAAATGTCTGGTTGCATTTGACCTAGTTACAGCTACCAGATGTTTACTAACATATCACCCTCATTTCTGGCTTCATGGGTATGGAACCTAGGCTAACTAGGGTCATCTTAGATTGATACTGGACAATCTTGAGGTCCTTCCTTTTGATTGATCTTTGTCTGCCCCCTTAACTCTGAGCATATTCATCAGGGGCAGTCCTGAATACAGGACTTGATGACATATGTCTGGTGTTCTTTGGTGTGCATAAGTCCCTTCACCACAAGGCAAAAGTCAGTGGAACAATTGAAATAAGTTGAGACCAATGACGATGTGTTCTTCCAGCTTAACTGTCATCCCTTAAGGGGTACAGGGGAGCTCCTTTCCATCCCCAGATGCAAAACATACTGTTGTATTTAATCTGTGCTATTTTTTAAAGGAGTCGTATTTCTTCTGGGTCATTCAGAAGATAAGTTTTTTAAATATCAAAATCAGCATTTTTTTAAATTTAGTAATTTGGATGTATTATGCACTTTATGTAAAAGTACGCTACGAGTCCTGTTTCACAGGTAACAGTAGTATACTGTGAAACTGGTAGGCTTGTTCGGAATTCCATACTTCTGAATGAGCAAATTGTACTGACATTTAGTACTGTGTACAGAAAACAGACCTTGCCAAATCTTAGTCAGTGTTACTCAGCTGTGATACTTGAATGGTTCTCATACTGCAGCACTGCTAATGATATGATTTGTCATTCCTTCTATAGTACGCCCCTGTTTGGAGAGCAGGTGGGATACCAGTGTTCTATTACAGCAGCTAACAGTAAAATGTTATCTGCCTAAGGATCTTCAGTTTGTTATATCAATTTGTAATATTGCACCTTGTAATATTGCACCTTGTAGTCTTGTCCTAGAAATGCTTTTCTTTCCCTACTGACTGAGACAGGAAAAATAGTATTAAGCTTGTGCTAGAGGTGGGGGGGTAATGGTGCCCTCCAAAATTAAACGCATTTTGTTTTGTATATACTTTTACTTTTGTACCCTGTCTGCATTTGCATACCCCTTTCTGTGGAGTCTGATGGCTCATTTGACATGGTATGTGTTGAATACATATAGTCCATAAGATGGCGGAGTTCTGTTTCTGTTCATGTAACAGATGGGAGTGCTGTTGGATATGGGAGTTAGTAGTAAGTCTGGCCGGTTTCTGGACTGAATTAGGAGTGGGCATTTTTTACATAATCATGTTTATACATTTATCTTTGAAGTGTCTATAGTTTGTCGTGTTCCTCTGAAATGTGTAATGTAAGGGTGTAGTTGTTTGAAGCGTGCCCCCTACTTAACAAATGTATGTAAAAAATGACCTGCTTAGACATCCATGTAATGTTTTTTTGTTAAACTAGGAACACCTTCAAAGCCACAGTAAAATGAAACAATCAATGTAGAGTTGCAGTTGGATTATTGCCATGGTTGTGTGGCTCGTGAATATCATTAAGTTGCTGAAGAGCTGCACTTTTTTTTTCAACTTGGTGTTTTATTCATCTGATCTCCATTTGCCCAGATTATCCACAAGCCTTTGCCTCCTATGCCTTTGCCCAAGCTGCTGCTCTCCAGTGTTTCACAGTGGCAGGGTCCCTTCAAAGCTCAGCTTTTCTAACATGTCTGAATCGATTTGCATTGTAGGTACTAAATGCATCAGGTGTGGAAAGTAGCTAGATAAACTTGTGTTATGGTGTCTCCTTTCCCACAGAAAGGTCAAGGATGGCAACCTTGGTGCATGATAAATGCACTTCCATGTTGAGCATTGCTCCTCTGCTTCTGCTCTTGCCAGTTTGTTTGAATGTGCACTTTCCTCATTCAAATGGCCACTACAGAGCCAGGTCAGACTTTCTTTGCTGGCTAAGAAATAAACACTAGTGTTTGTTCAAGTTATTAGTCCTGTTTGTGTACTCCTGTATTCTAACCAAAACATTTTATAGATCGACTTCAATTTCTCATAAAATGAGAAACATAAACATACTGCCATTCTGGTTCTGTAATGCACTTCTGTTGACTTTTCTATACCTAGCCTCTTTACTAATTAGTTGCATCTTTCTCTTTGGGCATTCCTTCAATTCCTTTTTTGTCTACCTGTTTTGCAGAACCATCCTCTTGCACTACTTTTCAGTAACAAAAAAAAAAAAATTAAATATTGTAGTAAAAGTATCACAGTGAATTGAGTTTATTGAACAAAATAAGTAGTGATGCACAAGCAAGTAATTTTTGCAAAACCATGTACTATCATTCACATGTAGTTATTCATTTATTTAAAAATGGAACAAATGTTACAGCCTGTAATCTGTTTTGTGACACATTCTGTATCAGAGTCCATTTCCAAAAGCAGGTAATGGTGAACTGTTTGCAGTTTTATTATAAATAATACAGCTCTCTTTGGAAATGTCCTGCAGGCAACAGCAGCTGGAACAGCAACGTCAGGAGCAACTTCGTCAGGAACAGCTGCGTCAAGAACAGCAACGTCAGGAGCAGTTAGAGAGGGAACAGATGGAGAGGCGAGTTTCCAACGCAGGTACAGAGCGCAGTGTTCTATAAACTACTTATGTGCACACAGTAGACAAATTTAAACCAGGAAGGTCAAGCATAGGTCATCAAAGACTTTTTCTTATTGAACTGTGTATGCATTTTTGGGGGATGTCAAAAGTTTTTAAACAGCTGGCAACTGTTACTGATATATTTTGTTACTGCATTTTGCTACAGAACTATTAGAATCCATCAGAATTGCCAGGTTTACCATGTAAAATAAATTAGAATAAACTATGCAGAAAACCAGACTGATTTCATTGAGGTCTTCTTTTTATACTAGACGTCTGCTTAGATCAGAGTTGAAGAAGGTGCTTACTGTGATTTGCATGTAGTTAATTTGTAAACTTGGCAGAAAGTAGAAACTAAGAAGGGTAAAAGATTTATTTGTTTAACATTTGTTGACCGGAGAAGTCCATCTCGAACAGAGCCTATTTTCAGCGGAGGCCCAGGGAGAAACACTCCAGAAGCATATCTTTGGAATGTGGGAGGAAACCGGAGTATCCAGAGGAAACCCATGCGAACGCAGGGAGGACATGCAGATTCTGCACAGAAGGCACCCCAGGTGAGAATCCAACTGGAGAACCTCTTGCTGTGAGGTGACAACATTAAGCACTGCACCACTACGCCACCCTAATTTAGATTAAACTTTTCATGTTTGTCACTTTGACATGATGTCTTCATGGGACTTCAATCCATTAAAAATAGACTGTAAATACTGAATAAGAATAAAACATCTAATCAATTAAGAAATGGGTTAATATCATTAAGCCTTTTAAGATAAGAGTATCAGACTTTAAAATCAGTTTTGCTTTTTCCTTCAACAGTTTATTAAAGCTACTTCTGTGTTCCTAGTTACTTTCTCTAGAAGTTAATGCTTTTCACTATTTTGCATAGTATTTACATGTACTACAGTGATTTCACATCTGTAATATGAAACATCAGTGATTTCACATCTGTAAGGTGAAACATCATGTAAATGTCCCTGAAGTCTCACTTTATATTTCCTTTTTCTTTTTATCTATGTTTTCCCTCAAACATATCGGATAATGTAAATGACAGCCTCAGGAATGTGATTCTAACCTCTTAATGAAAAATTATCAAATTATGTATGATGCTCTACCACGCGGATGCTAATATTCCATAGACATCCCAGCAACATCTGTTATTTTGTCCTAGCCCCTCCCTTTGGCAGAGGCTGTGTACAACCCACATCGCCACAGGAGTCACAATCCCTTCCCCTATCAAATTACATGCCTCCATGCATTTCTATGCCAAAGGCTCCCATTTGGTGTCTTGCTGCGATGTATATGGATGCCCACCCCCCAAACACACGCACTTGCAGGTCATGGCTCTGTCTCCTTCATCCAATGGATTGCTACAACTTGGGGTTGGCTGTGCTCCGTCCCACAGAGATGGTCACACCCATCCTTCCTGTCAAGCTCAGTCAAGCATTCAAGCTGTAGGTCGGACTTTTTCTCTTTACATCACCAGAGTTTGCTTAGTACTTTAGCATTTTAAAATTGACTGGTATTTTGTATGCCTGCTTGCAAGTACAGTGTTTTCTTGTGCAACTTCTGGCATACACTGTTGTGTTCCTTAGTATAAGGGCTTCTCTTGGAGGGAGGATGGAACATTGTGGATCCATGACAGTAGAATCAGTTGGTTTACATGCAAAAAAGTTAATTTTTCACCCCAAAGCTGCATTTGACCTAGTTCACACAAAACTGGGTATGAAGCTAGTGAATTACAAGAATCCCCCTTTAAGTTCTCAGACTGGGGGAAAATATTTTGACCAGTCCTACTTAATACTCTCTACTGTTTGACACATTGCTACTGTACTGTGAATAATATGATACTAGAGATTAAAATCTTGGGCAGTAACACAAACTTAGATTTTAGGTTTCTTTTTTACATCTACTCATACATGTGCACTAGCAACACATATTTGACTGTGGTGGTGTAAGTTTATCCATCTCTCTCTATCTCGCCAATTTGTACCCCAAGTGTCCTGTACTATAGTGTGTTATGCTTCACATTAAAAGTAAAGTGCCAGTCCCCAGTAAGGATTGGAAGCAGTTTATTGCATGAAGACACATGCTCATATACACTTCTTTCATTTGCCAGCATTGTGTTTTTATAGCAGTGCCGGCTATAAATCAGTTACAGATCTTCCATTTCATTGTTAAGAACTTCAGGATAGGTGTCCCTCCCCTCTACTTTCTTTTTATCTGTCTGATAGGGAAGCACTAAAGCTACTAATATCAACACATTAGGGTCATAGCAGAATTCATGTAATTATAGATGTTCATCGTGTTTCACTGCTGCAGTCATTACACTTGGGTTATCCTGCCGTCAGGCGGTTCCACAGTCGGCCAGATTTCCAAAGTCTTGGTCCAGCGTCTGTTGCTGTTGTCTCCTCCCTGACGTCAGTGCGTCAGGGGTATGCAAGAAGCAGCCAACGCCATTTTCTTCAATCTTTCTTGCCGCACGGTGCCCGAAGCAAAAGCCGTTCGCAAGTGCCGGTTAGCCAACTCCTGAGATATCAAATTCGATTTGATTTTCAGATCCGAAGTCTTCAATAAAGCTAAGTACCCCGTTGGGGAAACTTTTTCTTGCTTCAGACAGATGTCCGTAAAAGTTAATAATTGTATTTCTTGTGGGAAGCAAATACCTCATAAGGATTTTCATTCTTACTATATTCCATGCCTAGGCCCAGATCACAACGTCACTAGTTGTCGGTTTTGTGCTAGATTTAACAAACGCACTATTAAATGTCGGTTTGGTTTTGCTCGCCATTACTTTGGCCGAAGGTTTAATTATACCATGCTGTCGGAACAACGGACGGCCGGAATTCACAAAAAACGCAAAGATAAGGACAGGCATCCGAGGCCCAAAACTGACAACGAAGCCTCTTCTAGGCCAGTCGCCGGTTCTCAGTGAGGCGCTTTCGCAGCCCCTGACACCCACTACCTCAGAGCCACAGGCCGCGACAGACTCCCACGTGGAGGTGCCTAGGCCTCTGGATACTCAAGGTGTTGGGCCTACGGAGGCTAACCCTTCAGATGGGTCCGGAGCCTCTGAGCAGGCATCTGCTTCTGAGGGTGTTTTCAGACCTTTACAACTTACCATTGCATTTACAGCCAAGTCTAAGACTACATTAAAGACAAAGAAGCAAGTACAGCATTCACCTGGACAGGCCTCCATGCCTAAAAAGCAGATGCTCAAAATGGCCGAAGACTTAATTACTCTGAACAGGGGTTCCCATCCCCCTCCTGATAAAAGGCCTAGGCAGGATACAGACTATGATTTCTCTGACCAGGTTTCTATATATTCTGATTCCTCTTCAGACCAGGGATACTCTTTACCCCCTATGAGGACTCTAATGCTGAAGAATCAGTTCCTTCAGCCTCTCCTCCTGAGGATTACTCTTTTGGGGAAACTTTACATACCATACTTTACATACCATGAGGGAGCATTTCCATTGGGAGGGCCAGGATTACTCAGAATCCAAGAAAAGGCTCAGAGACTTTATTGCCTCAGCACAGGCCCCTTGCTATTCCACCAGTGTTGGATATTTTGGATGACGTGTTCTCTGAATCCAGTTTAAATCCAGATTCTTTACCCCCTGCTCCCGTCAAACCAGACGGGTACTACAGAGTCCCTGACTCTCTCAAATTTCTTTATAAAAACCCTGTTGCTGACCCAGAAATTATTTCCCAGGGTCCCAAAAGGGTAAAGGCCTCCACGGCTAAAAATCCAGTTCCCTTGGACAGGGATTCTAGAACATTAGACAGATGGAGGAAGAAAGTTTACACCTCTGCAACTTTAGCAGTGAGGGCTTTAAACTGCCAGTTTCACATGCTTAAATATCAACAATATTTACTGTCTCAGTCAGAAAATGAGTACAAGTGCAGAACAACCTGATTTTAAGGAAATGCAGGATTTATTGCATGCAGCTGAACAAGTGGGAAAGCGTACTTTCCAATGTGGTTTTTATTCATTAGAAGCTTCTTGTAGAGCAGCAGTTACAGGATCTGTGATTCGAAGGCATGCTTGGTTAAAGGAATAAAGTTCACCAGATCATGTTAAGGCAAAATTATTGCATTAAAGAAAATGGAGGATAAGGCAAAATCTATGCAAACAGTGAAGGATTTCTTACAGGTACAGCCACCACGATTTAGCAGGAATTGGCCTACTAAATATTGGTCCTTTCCAGTGTCAGACATGCCAGAAAGAGGCAGATACAGACACCCAAGAGGCAGATCTCAGCCCCAAGACTCTTACAGACCCACGACAGTGAGGTGCTTCAACCCCAAAAGGAGGTGAGGACAAGTCACAACCTTACAGGAAACAGTCCCAATGACTTTCCCCTTCCAATGCCAAACTCTTCCCTTTTGGCAGCTCCCTTAGGGGGGAAACTAGCACTTTTTTCACAAAACTGGCAAGCAATCACCCAAGATAAATGGGTGCTGAATATTGTGTCTCAAGGTTACAGGTTCCACTTTCACACTTTACCAAGGCTAAAAGGAATGCCAGACCTGCCACAAAATCAATGGGCAAAGGCACAAAAACAAATTACAGCCCTCATGGACATGAGCTATGCAAAAAGTGCCACAGCAGGAACAAACACAAGGATTTTACTCAAGACTCTTCCTGGTCCCCAGAAAGGACAAAGCCTGGAGACCCATACTAGACCTTTCCACTCTAAATACTTACCTGGATGTTCCGAAATTCAAAATGTTCACAGTACAGCAGCTCCTTCCCATGTTGGGCAAGAAAGCTTGGCTTGTTACTTTGGACCTCAGAGGCATACCTGCATGTCCCTATCAGACAAAATTGCAGAAGATACCTCAGATTCCTAGCTGGGTCAATGCACTACCAATTCTCTGCACTGCCCTTTAGCCTATCTACTGCGCCCAGACTCTTCACAAAGTGCCTGGCACCAGTAATTGCATTTTGCAGACAAAAAGGAATTCAAATATATCCATACCTGAACGACTGCCTGATTCAAGCGGAGAGCAAGGACATTCTTCTAAAGCATCTGGCGTTTGTAAAAAAGTTAAGTTGCCTAGGGTACATAGTAAACGAAAAGAAGTCAAAACTAGTGCCCTCACAAGAGATAATATTCCTGGGTTCCAGCTTAAATACAATGGCCCAGATGGCTTATCTCACGCCAGACAAACAAGGACAACTGACTCAGTATTTTCAATTGATGACAACAAAGTCCCAACTCCCTGCAAGAAAAATTCTGCAGGCCTTGGGATTCATGGCATCCTGCATACTACTAATTCCATATGCCAGACTGCATATGAGGAAATTACAATGGTACCTAAAAAGTGTTTGGACTCAACACTCTTACAGCTTGGAAACAGTAATAACACTAATTCCCTGCCTACAAACAGGAGTTTCGATGGTGGGCACAGGCATGTCACCTCAACAAGGGTCAGCCTTTCACTCTTCCCACAGCCAGGCAGACTTTAACAACAGATGCTTCGGATTACGCCTGGGGAGCACACATGGCAGGAAAATGTATTCAGAACAAATGGACCACAGACCAAATGCATCTTAACATCAATCAAAAAGAGATGTTGGCTGTACAAAATGCCCTAACAGCTTTCAAGGACCTTCTGCATCCAGGACAGTTATTATTAAAGACGGACAACAACACAGTAATGTGGTACATAAACAAGCATGGGGGCACTCATTCTTAACCCCTATGCAGACAAGCCATGACCTTGTGGAACACAGCTCTAACTTATCAATTTCATCTGCAAGCAAAATTCCTGCCAGGAAAGAAAAATACTCTGGCAGACGACTTAAGCAGAAACATGGATCCTCACGAGTGGAAATTAAATCCACAAGTCTTCAGCAGGATAATGCAAAAATGGGGGTGCCCGGACATAGATCTTTTTGTCTCCCCACTGAATTGCCAACTACAAAAATTCTGCACAAGGACTTTCACACACAAGCATGGAAAGTGGATGCTCTTTCGTTCAGCTGGAAAAGCCTAAACTTTTATGCCTTCCCACCTCTGCCTCTCCTTTCAAAGGTACTCCAAAAAGCCAGACAAGAAAAAACACAGATGATTCTGATTGCTCCAGACTGGCCACGCCAGCATTGGTACCCAATCTTAAAGAACTTAGCTCAAGGCCCACCTTGGATTTTGCCTCAAATTCCACACCTTCTGACTCAACAAAACAATCAGATCCTGCACAGTCAGCTCAAAACCTTAAACCTGGCTGCATGGCAGATTCATTAGCCAAACAGACAACACCTCTCTCTAAAGCTGTTATGGATGTCATTTTGGAGGCCACGAGGCCTAGCACCAGGAAATCTTATTCAGAAAAGTGGAAGAGATTCTGTGCCTGGAACCAGGCTCAAAGCCTTGACCCTCTTGTCCCTAACATTCCTCAGATACTACAATACTTAACTGAGATGCTGGACAAAGGACGATCCTTCTCATCCATTAAGATCCACGCTTCTGCCATCTCGGCTCATTACAACACAGATCCTCCTATTTTCTCTCATCCATTGCTAAAGCAGTACCTCAGTGGGGCTAAAAACATAAGACCGCCCCGGAGAGCACCACTTGGGACCTCAGTTTTGTCTTGGAAAAGCTCACT
This sequence comes from Protopterus annectens, assembly GCF_019279795.1. Lineage (NCBI taxonomy): Eukaryota > Metazoa > Chordata > Ceratodontiformes > Protopteridae > Protopterus > Protopterus annectens. The sequence goes on from NC_056725.1 coordinate 73,372,903, forward strand.
TTACCTCCTTTTGAGCCAGCCAATTCAGCAGAATTAAAATATATATCATGGAAAACTGCTCTGCTTCTGGCAGTAACCTCAGCACAAACAGTCTCAGAACTGCAGGCACTAATGGCAGTGGAGCCTTTCCTCATTTTCCACCAAGACAGGGTTTCCTTAAGAACAAATCCTTCCTTTATGCCTAAGGTGGTATCCAGTGTGGTTCTTAACCAAACTATTCACTTACCAACATTTTATCCAAATCCCCAGAATAAAGGGGAGAGACTTCTACATTCCTTGGACGTATTCAGGCAATTTTGCTTCTACTTGGACAAAACAAAAGCTTTCAGAAAAACTGAACAATTGTTTCTATCTTATGCTGCAGGATCACAGGGAAAGGCTATTTCAAAGCAGACCATTTCAAAGTGGATAGGACACTATCCGGTTCTGCTACACACAGCATGGGAAACCTGTACCATCTAACATTAGACCACATTCCACCAGGGCAACTGCTACTTCTACTGCCTACCTTAGAGGAGTACCTACCAAAGACATTTTGGAAGCTGCAACTTGGAGTTCAGTGCACACCTTTACCAAGCATTACCACTTGCCTCTTTACTCTAGATCCAGAGCTGGCTTTGCCACTGCAGTGCTGCAGGGCCTCATAGCCACTCCAAATCCTCTATAGAACCAGCCACCCTGACTCTGCTTTGGGATTCAACTCAAGTGTAATGACTGCAGCAGTGAAACACGATGAACATAGTACAGTTTTGTACCTACCATAAATGTAGATGTTAGAGTGTGGTAGGTACAAAACTGTACTTTTGCATTATCCATTTTGTTGATAGAGCCTAGTCTTGAATTTTAACTGTTGTGGTAAAACAGGAAATTATTTTTTAATACTAGTGCCATAAATTCCACTAAAAATCACACCTCCTCATTTTCCAAAAATTAAAAATGCAAGAGTGCTTGAGTGAACATATTTCCATTCACCTGATATTAAAAATGAGGGCTGCAAAATTGTTTTACTAGTGGTTCTTAGTTCAGTGTATTTTTACATGATATGTTTTATGTTACCATGTAAATATTGTACATAGCTTTCCTTTCCATATCCCTGCTCTGTTAGTTGTGTTCCCCTTTTCTTCCTTTCTTTGTGCACCTTTTCAATTTGCTACAACTCTATATATAATTTTACATTTGTTTTATAAAACATTTATAATTGTATATATAACTGCATAAATGTAAAACTCTATGCTTGTTTTAATTGTATGTAATACAGAGCTTTTCTCCATGGGCCTCCACTGAAAACAGGCCCTGTGGGCCCAGTGGACCTCCCTGGTTATCAAACTGAAAATAAATAAATAAATATACTAGATATCGATTCTCGACTGGAGTGCCTTCTGTGTGGAGTCTGCATGTCCTCCCCGCGGTCGAGTGGCCACCGAAAGACATGCGTGAATGGGCATGCCTTCGCTGAAGGTTGGGCATTGGACTGGCAACTCAGCACCATAAAAAAGCGACTGCCAATCATTAGCAGCCCGGAGTTCTGCTGTAGCAACCCCTAACCGGGAAAAGCCGAAAAGACAAACTAGATATTTATGTTTAACTTTTGTAATGTGTGATCCTCAAGCATATATATTTAGTAAGAATACATGTTTTAACACTATTTGGATATTTTAAACTTTGTCCTGGATGTAGTTATTTAACTTTTATTGCATTATTGTTTGATATTCTAATTACCTTATGTGGTACAGTAGTCTTTGGTCCTGTAATTGTTCTGAGAAAGTCCCAAGCTACAGGCACAAAAGAGCTTAACAGATTTCCTTTAATGAATAAACATCTGCTGAATACTACTGTGGTTGCTGCTCATGCTTTAATAGGAATGTTTTTTACTTTATGGTGCCTGGGACAATGTGGACCTTGTTTTTGGATTACTAACACCTTTTGGGTTGCAAGGCATACATGTCATTATACAAAGGGTAAAAGAATGTCTTTAGTTTACAAACATCAGGCTAGGATTTTGGGGCAGTCTCACTAATTGCTGTAATGTGCCTGTTTTTATATCTCACACGTCAACACACACCAACATGTGCCTTTTTTTCCTCTCACACTGAAGGCAATGAGACATTGGGTAGATACAGGTTGCCAAAAAAAAAAAAAAAAAACATCCAGCAGCTAAATAAACTAAGTCAGCAGACTTCAATTCATATAGACACTGTAATCAAAAATTAGCAACCCAAAGGCCAATTTCAGCAAAATGCCTTCAGCTGTCATCATTTCAAGGTACCCGGTTGTTGGGATGTCTACCATGTGGCCCTTGTTCTGCGGGCAGTGTGAAAACTAAAATCACCTCATTTACTTCTGCCAGTGTTCCTATTGTATATTATATACATACTTGTGATGCTGAATGGCTTATCTATTTAGCAACATGTACATGTTCAGCATTTTATGTTGACAAAAGAAGACATTTCAGGACCCATATTTATGAACTATGTAACATTAAATGTAAGAGATGCAAATACATTATGTAAGCATACTAAGTAAACATTCAGGTGCTTCTTTTATATTTGCCGAAATTGAAAAAAATTATGCTGTCTACACCATGTAAGTTAGGTTTGAATAATTTACTTTCCAGCAAAGAGAAATTTTGGATTGTTAAACTGGGTGCTGTGTTCCTTCCTGGATTAAATGAATTTTTAAGACAAAGTAGTTTTTTATAACCACTAGATGGCAGTATTGAATACTCCATATGTTAAATATCCTTTTTTGTTTGTTTTGATTTAGTTCTATATTTGAATATAATATTAATTTGAATCAATGGCTGATTTTTATGCTTACTAAAGATTCAAATTTTAAATTATATATGTCAATGTGATGTTACATGTAAATGTAGATTTAGTACGTTTGTATGCAACTGAAAAAGGCGTTTTGCTGAAACCAGTCTTTGGGCTGCTAATTTTTGAATCAAGTGTCTACTTGAGTAGAAGCATACCTAATTAGTTTATTTTAGGTGCTGGCTGCCTTTTATTTATTTATTTTTGTTTTATCTTCTATTGTGTCAGAATGTGCAGCAGCTGAAGCAAATATGTATGAGACACAACTGCCATAAAGGTCCATAAGCTTGCAGTTAAGTACGTTTGATTCTATATGTAGTTGTCTCAGCCCACAAAACAATACCGTAGTTCCTCCCTCTAGTTCTTCAGTAAAATAGTCTTCCTAACAGATGGTCCATTTCATAGGAAGTAATGCTGAACAGAGCAATGTAAACAAAAGAGGTGGCAGGAAAAGGACAGAGGCAAGGGAGTTGTCCCCTCCTAGCTAGGAGATGTCATCCAAATTTTTACTGTTCTCCGCACTCTAACACTAAATTTTGGCAAAGAATAAAAAGTCACAAAAAAGAACTCTGTATCCTAATGTACATTTTGCAATAAGTAGCTTTGCTTCTTCAGGGGATATGCATTCATCAATCAAGAAATTTAAATCCATTTAATTTAGTCACATGTTTAAAACATGACCAAACTTGTAAAAAACACCAGGCTGTAATCCCTCAACCAGAACGTTGCTTGACGAGCAACCCAAAAAGGTTCCAAATGCAAAAAATATACTAGAATACGAACGTGTTGCTTAGCGCTTTCACCTTTATTACATCTGATGAAGCCTTTGATGTAATAAAGGTGAAAGTGCTAAGCAACACGTTCGTATTCTAGTATATTTTTTGTATTTGGAGCCTTTTTGGGTTGTTCGTCAAGCAACGTTCTGGTTGAGGGATTACAGCCTGGTGTTTTTTACAAGTTTGGTCGTGTTTCAGTTCATTGACATGTTTAAAACATGATTCACTGGTTAAAATGTTTTTACTTAAGAATGCATTTGTCTTTATTTAGAAATGGTATTAATGAAAATTTATTCAAAGTCTATATAACTGTTAACTTTTTATTTTCCTACTTACCTTCTTGACACTAATTTCCACGTCACCTGTTTAGATCACTTTTAAATGTCACCAAACTCTTAAACGTTTTCTTCCACTATCTAAATTATGTTTACACACTGCATTATTAAGATTACCTCTTCTAATGTTAGTGTTGTGCTGCCATATTTTCCTAAACCACATTTCTGTCCGGCCAGTATAAAATGCCCAGTACTAGTAATGTGACAACTGCAACCAAGTATGTTCTGTCACATGTGCAGAAATGACTGACTAGAAATAATTGGCAATTTCCTGGATGCCTGAAATATTTGACCTTGTTAATTCCATGCAGGCAACTGATAGACCCACTGCATTTTATATTGCTGGTCATCTTACTTAAGTACGTTTTTGGGCATTTGCAAAAGTAGTTTAGTAGTAATCACTCTTCTTGAGCACATTGTGGTTATTTTAAACACATTTTTGAAATTACTGATTGAAATAGTCACATTCCATGGTTTTCCAAAACTTTCCTTGTCTTAGAAAATTGTCTTGAGTTAATAAAATAAAGAACTCTCTCTCCTGTTACTTAAGCTGGTAAATGATTTTAGTAGTAGAGGCTACCAACATGAGATAGATGTAGCACGACAAGGGGCTGTACCTAATAGGAGTGCCCAGGCTGAACCATATTTCTCTCATTAAGACCCAGAGGCTAAGAGTTTTAGGGTGTCACAAGGAGACGCACTGAGAATGAGCATTACCTTCTCAAATGATGTTGGCTCGGTCTCTGAAATTATTAAAAAAAACACTGGCATGTCCTTACATGCGATGATAGAAACAAAACTATTTTAGGTTGTTGTTTCTTTCGGCTTTTCCCGGTTAGGGGTCGCCACAGCGGAACTCCGGTCCGCTAATGATTGGTAGTTGATTTTTACATGCCGGGTTACCAGCCCTGACGCACGACCTTCAACGAAGGTATGCCCATTCACACGTCTCCACGCAGAAGGCACTCTAGCTGAGAATCGAACCGGACAGCGTCTTACTGTGAGGCGACAACGCTACTGCAGCACCACCACTGCAGGTCGCGGTTCCTAAATTTTGTTTAAAGAACAGTACTTTCAGAAAAATGTGCAATAAACCTGTTCAGAAGAAACCAAGGATTACTAATAGAATAGGAACTCATCCTTGTAGAGAATGTAATATTTGCCAGTTTATTGAAACTGCTGATAGATTTGAGCTTCCTGAGACTAAGCAGCTTTATAAATTCAGTTTCTTTGTAAATTGTAAAAGCTGTAATGTCTATTTAGCTAGCTGCACTATTTGTAAAAGTTTTTATGTTGGTAAAACTGTCGGATTTGCAAGACCATGTACATGAACACTTTTATGATGCATCTAGAAAAGATAAAAGAAATGCGCTGTCAAAACATATCAGAGGGAAAGGTTTAAATGACTGTTCCTTTAAGACCACTGCTTAGGTCACATGACCTTAAGAGGTAGACCTGAAACTACATTTTAAGCAGCATTCTATACATTTTTTATTAGATCTGAAGAAGCACCTAGATAGATGTGAAAGCGCTTGTCTTTTTCTTGGATGTTTTTAACATTTTTATAACTCTGGAACTGCTACTTCATTGGATTCACCTGTGTTGTCTGGTTATTCTTTTACTTGGATTCATACCTCTTCTGTACCACATCACCCCAAGTCTTTTCCAAAATGCTGCCTGGGTAACCTATCTTGCTCACCAGAGTGTTTCTTTTGCATAAGAGCAAAAATAGCCAGGATTACGATTACATAGTCTGCCACACACACCTATCATAGGAAGAAGACTCGCTGTCTCTTCAAAAAGAGAGAAATTATTTAATCTAGGAACAGACGTGGGTCATTGAAGTGATCACTTCAGGTTATGTAATCAAGTTTGGAGATTTCCTACCCTTCACAGAGATCCCTTCTCTACCACAGGTCAGATGGCTATAACAAGTCTGGCCTTGAACCAGGATCTGCCTTTAACATAGAAAGGGACGGGTTTCTGTTTGAGATTTCTTAACTTCTCGATGCTAAGTCTGTAAATCATGACTTCTCATAAGTCAAGCCATTTACCTTTAAGATAATTTCTAATGTCCTTCCTATATCACTATTGCAGTACCTCGCATAGGGGTACATGTAGGGGGGCATAAGATTCTGAAGCAATCTTCCAATCCGATCACAGGATCTGCACTCCCGTTGGTCTGTTCTCTGTGTTTCTGCTGCTACCATTGCCTAAACTTACTCGGGTAAGTGCCCCATTGAGAACCTTCACTGTATTTTTTCAAAGTGATTTGTTAATGTCAGCTAAGAGAGGGAAGTGTGACAGTGGAAGGCAGATCTCTTCTAAGGATCTCTATTCCTAGTGTTTATCCTGTCTAGGGGCTGAATGTAATTACAGAAATTGTATGATCTGCCAATCATTTGTTTCAAAAACCCTACTAGGCTTTCTTTAAAATGCCTAGTGTCTGAAGTGCCTCAAGCAAACCAAACTGGCTTTGGACATCCCACTTGCACTCAAGAAGCTCAAGAAAACTAGGTATGAACCTTGTATTGCTCTGTCTGATTTGGATGCTCCCATTCTGAATGTTGCAAGAATCTGCTGCGTGTCTGACTGTCTTCTCAGATGCCCTCCACAACAACCCCTCCTGAGTATGGTATCGTGTTTGTCATCCAAACATCCAGTGATACTGTTCCTATCAATACAGTTGAGAAGGGGAAAACTAGGGTGATAGTTTCAGAGGGAGTTGAGAGCATATCTCAAATCCATCTCTGGGAAGTGATGCCTGGCACATTGGAGGGCCATCAGGATTCTGATCCACCACACTTCACGAAGGGCAGACAGTACCACTTAATTTCACCTAGACAGATGTCTCAAAAGGAGTGGGTTGAATTTTCACAGGCCCTATATAACCCCCATTTTTTTTTATATAACTCTGTCTACTCCTTCACTGCCCCCCCCCCCCCCCCCCCAAGAGTCAACATGAGTCTTCATCTGAGGAGGAGGAATCTGGTTCAGTTGATTCTTTGGCGTGTTCTTCATAGTTTTATTCTTTAGGGCAGCTTGCTTCTGATAATGACACCTTGTCTCTCCCATTGAAGAAATTTCTTTAGGTAAACTTTCACTAAAATGATGCAACATTTTGATTGGGAGTACGGAGAGTTACCTGATGTACAAAAAAGGTACTACAACTTGGTCGAGTTAAGAGCTTCTTTTCCTCCAGTTTGACATCTTCCTGGATGCTTTTGCATACAATTATAATTCTCCTGACCCCCAGTCTCCAGCTCCCAAAATTCTGATAGGTTCTGTAAGGTGCCTGAGGACTTGAAGTTTCTCAACAAAGACCCTTTAGTGGATCTATTTCTTTTTCTGGCTCTACTGATAAACCAGCTAAGGTCCTATCAACAGCTAATGTGTTGCCAAACTAAGATTGCAGGGCCATGGACAGGTATGGTTTTAAAAAAAAAAAAAAAAAATTCACATCTCTGCTATCTTGACCTTTAGGGCCTTAAATTTTGTGGTAATTTTAAGGCTTCTAACTCTTAGCAACAAGTTATTGTATGGTCAGACAAGGTGCACAAAATGGCAAGGCATTCGATTAAATGCAGCTACGATGCTGCAGATGCATCTTCCAGGACTCTGAAGATGTACTTTACTTCACCTGCAGTCTCTCCCTGAGAATGTAAAGGCCAACCATTTGTATCCAATCCACATTCTCAAGACCCTTTTGTTTAGCCCTTCAACAGCAACGCTTTTCAAGACTTTGCTGGAGAATGGTAAAATAATACAGGGCTAAGTAAATTTTTCTCATACCTAGGTATCTTTTATCAAAGAAAATGTCCCTCAACTCACTTCCTTTGTCCATAGGTAATAGAAGCCTTCCCACAAGGAAAGGAAACAACCCATGAAGAGAATTACGGAGAAGCCTTTGAGATTCTAAACCTGGAAAAGTTTCTTTTCCAGACAAATCAGCTTCCACCTGACTGTCTACTGCCTCTTACCCTTTGGACCAAAAATTCCCTTGTCAAAAAACTCTGTACCTTCCAACCTGAAAATTTATTACTACATACAAATGAGTCTTATCCATCATTCAACATGTTACAAGATGTCTTGGGGGGGGGGGGACTTCCCTCATTGAGTGCAATTCCACCTCTCTTACAGGATCTTTTCACCCAGAGAAGTGCCCCACCATCATCTAGGAAAAAGCTTTCAAAACTTTTGAGTCCCTGAATAGAGTGCACTTTGAGGCCCATCCTGGACTTATCCTATCAAAGCACCTTTCTAGAAGTAACATCTTTCAAGATGCTGTCCCTGTAACCTCTACTTTTGTTTATCCTTCCTCAAGCATTTCTAGTCTCTCTAGACTTAAGGATGCATACCTGCATATATCCCTGTTTACTGATCTGCAAAAAATTTATCAGGGTCTCTGCTTTTTTCATCATAGTTTCAATTCCCTGCTTTACACTTTGATTTATTTACTGTGCCCATGGTTTTAACAAAGTGCATCTACCAAGGCATTGCATTTTGCAATTACAAATGTTCCCATACCTGGACAACATGCTTATCCATGTTTCCTTCCAGTGCATTCTGCAACTGCATCGGAGTTTCACAGTTTCACTTCTGGAAAGGCTGGGGTTCCACCTAATCCTGTATAAATCTTCTCCCAGGTCTTGGAGTTCTTGGGTTGCAGACTGAATAACCCACCATGAAAAAGTTCAATCCTTCTCCACCTACTTCCAGTCTCTTCTCCACTTTTAATTTCTTTATGCAAGGGAAATTCTAACAGCTCTGGGTTACATGACAACCATACCTATGGTACCATTTGCTAAACTACACATGCAAAAGATCAGTGGTACCTTGAAATCTGTTTGGTCTCAGCACAGTCACCAATTGAATTTCCAAATTCCTATTTTGTCCTTTCTGAAACAAAGTTAGTGGTGGATTTCCCGAATACAACTTGATCCGGCCCCACCTACTTGCAGCCTGGATCTGTACACACACATGCATCAAATCTGGCTTGGGAAGTGTGGACAGGTCTCCACAACAGTTCAGGGACAGTGGTCCTGCAAACAGGTTAAGGGAGCACTTCACTGTCCAAGAAATGAAGGGCTTTATTCAAGCTCTTCAGGTTTTCTCACCTATGGAACCCAAGGTCTCAGGATTTTCATAGACAGCACTACAGTCATGTTAATATCAGCAAATGGGGGAAGGTGGAATCAAGTTATACCATTTCTGCAGCCCAGCTCTTCTGACATGGAACCAAGCTATAAAAGCAAATATGTTCTTACAGACTATATATTTTCCATACAAAGAAATGTTCTCATTCTCTAAGGTCTATGGAAGACGCTCGTGAAGGGATGCTAAACAGAGATGTCTTTGTCACAGTCTATGGAGTGGTTATCCTTCAAACTGATCTGTTTGCCTCAACTCAAAACAGGCAGTTCAAGCTGTTTTTGCTCCAAGGCTGCAGGACTCCTTGTCCCCATTCCTGGGGAATGGATTGCATGCTTTTCTGCTTGGGGGGGGGGGGGTACCTCTACACCCTGCCAATCCCAAAATTTGTATTGAAGATGCAACAGGGCAAACAAGAAATCTTGCTGGTGACTCCCTTTTGACCCAGGCAGCACTGACTCTCCCTTCATCTAGCCAGGGGCCATTACTACAAGTTACCACAAAAAATGGGCTTACTCACATAGAAAAATGTCTTTCTGCTACTTCCCAACTTGCAGGTGCTCATTGTGACACTGTGGATTATAGTCTTAATTTCAAACACCACTTTTCTGAGGAAGTGCTTCAGGTACTCCAGGAGGTAAGAGCACCTACAACAAGAAAGTTTTAATATCTACAGATGGAAAAAGATTTGTGTGGTGCGTTAAGAATGAGGACCTCTCCAGGTGGGGGTTCCTACAATTTTGTGCTACTTGTGTGTAGCCAAGAAACCTTGGTCAGATTCTTTGGCTGTCCAGTCTCCACTGGGCATCCCTCTTGAAGTGGGTGAAAGCTCTGTATGCCATCAGGTGTCTACACTGGATTCCTCTGCCACAACCCTGTCAGAGAGAGGCATGGATCTTTCATTCCACATGTCCTCTGAGGCTTTGCAGGCATCTGCTCCAGATGTAAAGGGGTTGATCATCTCGAAGAGCCACAGAGGGGTTCCACAGAGTTGGTCAGGGAAGAGGTTTCAGGTACTCTTATTGAATCTCAAGGGTCAGGAACCTCTGGTGTTTGTCAGAGCTGATGTATCTGCTAAGAAGAAGCATAAGAATAAACATACTTCTGTATATCCTAAGGATCTTCAAAGAGAATGACAGGAGTTTACTAAGGGCTTGTTCAATGTCTTAATGGCCCTGAAGCCTCCTCAAGAGGATCCTGTGCCTACCTCCCTTTGACTTCTGCTTCTTCCAAGTGAACTAGGGAACCCTATTCGTCAGATGAAAATTCAGTGTGATGATGAGTCCCTGTCCTACTCTTCCCATATGCCTTCACTTTTGGCTTATGGTTCTGATGAAAGTCTGTACATCCTGAGCCGCCTCATTTGAGGAATTGTCTTTTGGAGAGACAATAGCCAGAATGATGGAATACTTTGTGTGATTCTTCTCAAGTGTCTTGATATCCAGAAAAGGTATTATGAACTGCTTCAGGTGGATACTCCTAAATCTTCTGCAGTACCTCCTGCATTAACTGCTTTGTTAGACACCTTTATTAAGTCTCCCGATTCTCAGCTTCCTGCTCATAAGAAACCTGACCGGTTCTAGAAGGTTCCTGATTGTCCAGTCTCATTTCAGTGTCCTGCTGACCATGCTGTGGTGTCAGTCTCTTCTGACAAGCCGCCTAAACTTTTGACGTCAAGAAAAGATGAGAATTGGTAAGAAAGTGTATACCTCTACTTCTACTCTATTAGACCCACATGACTAGATATGATTTGGCCTTGTCAGGTCATTTTCTGAGCTCCCTGATTCTGAAGCAACATCTTCTACTCTGTTTTAAATTCTATTTCTCAGGTGGCTTGCCACTCTGTCAGTTGCAGCTATGATGCTGCTGATGTTTTTGGGTCTGTTATGAGACAACGTTCTTCGGTTCGCCTACAGTCCTTGCCTGAAGACATTAAGGCCAAATTGCTGGATGCTTCTTTGGATGTTAAAAAAATCTCTAAGGAACCACTGATGCCGAGATGTTTCTCTCTTCAGAAAAAAGGTAAAGCCTTGCAGTGTCTTAAATTCATCTTTGTATCCCCTGTCTTTAAGTTCGAGAGGAACTAAACCAGTAGGTCTGCTTTTGTTCACAGGCAGCCTCGTCAGGCCATCAAAGACAGGAGGGGTGGTAGGCTATCTCCTCCTGCTAAGTTTCCAGGTTCCTGTGGTTCAGAAGCCTCTCTTTTATGACAAGCCTGCTTCTCTTTTACTTCTTGTCTCCCCTCTCACCGCTCGGCTATATTCTCTTATCCCTTAGGTTCTCCCTCTGTCTTCCAAACTGGCATATCATCACCTTGGATTCTTAGTTTTTATCTGTCATCCATCAGGACTATTTCATTGTGTGGAAGTATCTCCCTCCTTTTTCAGGGATTCGTCAACCTCCTCAAGAACAACTTCCTCATTTCTTAGTAGTCCTTGGGTCCCTAGTGGACCAGGAAAACTATTCAACCTGTTCTTTCTTAAGTAGGAAAGGGTTTTTACTCCAGGATGTTCCTGGTCCCTCGAAAGGAGAGCACTTAGAGACCTATTCTGAATCTCTCCTTGCTCAGCACCTTTGTCAAGGTTCCTGTCTTCCAGATGCTTACTCTTCAAACCCTGCTTCCTCTCATTCTACCCCAGGCTGTTTAGTGTCCCTGGATTTGAAGGATGCTTACCTTCATGTTTCTATTCACCACCTTTTAAGGAAGTTTTTACACCTCTTTATTTCTCTCATTTTTAGTTCTTTGCTTTGCCGTTTGCCTCTCTGCTTCAAGGTTATCCACAAGATGCCTTGCTCCTGTGATTGCTTTTTGCAGGCTCCAAGGCATTCAGATTTTTCCTTATCTAGATGACCTGTTGCTTCAGGTACCTACTCCCAGTCACCTATTACAGGATCTGAAGGTCACCATATCTCTTCTCCATAGTCTGGGAGTTCACTATCAACTTTCAAATGTCTGTCTTTACTCCCTCTCCGGACCATGCGACATGGGTTGCAGGATTCAGACAATACCAATATTGGCACGTCTTCCACCTCCCAAATTTATGTCCTTGACAACTTTCTTGTCTAATCTTTCTCCTCTTATTTCAACCAGAGTATTTCTTCAGGCCCTGAAATTCATGGCCTATTCTATTCCATTGCTCCTTCTTGCCAGGCTGCACATGTGGAAACTTCAGTGGTACCTCAAGTCAGTTAGGCTTCAGCATTGCCACCCTATAGATTTCAGTGCGCCTCTCCTTTCTTGTCCAAAGCAGGAATTAGTGATGGATTTAGCAAGTTTTCCCTCAACTCAGGCCTGCCCTTTCAGTTTCTGGTTCCTTCTCAAGAGCTAGTCACAGATGCTATAGACAGGAGGTGGGAAGCTTTATGTGGTCATCTGAAAGTTCAAGGGCTTTCGGCTCTCCCATCAGAGTCAGACCATATCAACATCAAAAAGATGAGAGATCTGATTCTGGCCTTTCAGGTTTTTTTCTCCATGCTCAGTCCAGGCCCTCTGAAGGTGTACACAGACAACAGCTCAGTAATGTGGTAGGTCAACAAATTGGGGGGGGGGGTACAGAATCTTACCTTCTCTGCAGGCCTGGGATTTTGTGCTCCGTTATCAGTTAATTCTTCAGGCAGTGTATATTCCTTTGGAGAAAAATGTAATGGCAGACAGCAGGAGTAGCACCAAAATGCAGGCTAACGAATGAATGCTTCACAGAGATGTGTTTCTCAACATAGTCCATTGGTTGGGTATTGCTGTGGTAGATATTTTTGCCTCCTCTCTTAACAGGCAACTCCCTCTTTTCTGTTCCAGAGTGCCATGCCTTCTGGCATGGAAGACTGATGCCCTTTCTTTTCCTTGGAAGAGGATGTTTCTTTATGCATTCTCTCCCCTTCCTCTACTTCCAAGGGTCTTGCAGAAAATTCAGCTGGACTCCCAAAATTCTTGTTCGTGACTCCCTTTTGGCCAAGACAGCTCTTGTTCCTCCCTCTTAATGCATTTGGCCAGGGGCGATCATCACAAGTTACCTAATCAGCTGGACCTCCTCACACAGTACAAGGGGTCACTCATCCATTCTAACTTCTCCAGACTTCAATTGACACAAAGTGATAGGGTTTTGATTACTTTTAAGCACCTTTTTTCTGAGGACGTGCTTAAGGTTTTACAGGAGGCAAGAAAACCTGCTTTGGCTTCTCGTTTTGAGGTCAAAATTTATTAATGGCATCCTGCATCCTAAGCCCCCAAGGAAGCCTGATTTTCTTTGTGTTTCACTGTTGCAGTCATCACACTTAGGTTATCCTGCCAGGGGTAGCCCTCAGTCGGCCCAAATACCAGAGGCTTAGTATTTCTGCATCGGTTGCAGTCACTTCAGTACTGACATCAGGTTGTCAGAGGTATAAAAACAGGCAACAACATGCAAGAAAAACCTAGCCAAGCTAGAGTTTTCACTGGCATACCTTAAACCTCCTGTAATGGAGGCCCATGGGATGTACTTAAAATTGGATGGCGCAATGGTGCAGCGGTAGCATTGTTGCCTCACAGCAATAGGTTCTCCGGTTCGATTCCCGTCTGGCATGCCTTCTGTGTGGAGTCTGCATGTCCTCCCTGCATTTGTGTGGCTTTCCTCCAGGTGCTCCAGTTTCCTCCCATGTTACAAAGACATGCGTCTGAAGCATTTCTCCCCGGGCCTCCACTGAAAATTGGCTCGTTCCAAGTCGGACTTTCCCAGTTAACAAAAATTAAAAAGGAAAAGGTCATGAATATTCAGAAGCCGTATAGCTGAAACTCTTGATGTTTTTAGGGGTCATTTGCATATATCCCATGAGCATCTGTTACAGACATTTTAAGGCATCACAGTGAAAACTCTAGCTTGGCTAGATTTTTTTTCCTTTTTTTAGTTTTTCACAGGGACAGTGTCCCTTCGTACTAATCCTCCTTCTATGCCCAAAGGTGTTCAAATAGTTGTCTCTGAATCAGGCAGTTCAACTCCCTTCCTTTTTTCTTCTCCATCTGCTAGATTAGATTTACACAGACAGTTCAGGTATTATTTGGATAAAACAAAGGCCATTCGTAAATCTGACCAGTTTTTTGTTTACTTTCATGCCAGGGCATCAGGATTGGTTGTTTTCTACTAGGGTGTTGCCTCTTCTGGCGCATTCTTCAAGGGGTTGGACACCAATTCCATCCTTGAATCTGCTACTTAGTCTTCAGTGCATACCTTTACTAAACATTATAAACTGGATTTGGTTTCTATGGCCAGAGCAGATTTTGCGCGAGCTGTTCTACAAGGGTTTGTTGGGGTCTCTTCCCAGCCTTCCACCTCCTAATCCTTTACTTGAGCTTTTGTATTTTCCCTGCCATGAAGAATACAGCAACAGTGATATAGATGACATAGTACAGTTGTGTAAAATCTTACCGTAACAGATGATGTCCTTCTCTTCACTGTTGCAGTGTTCACTCCCTCCAACCCCCATTTTTCCTTTGAATTGTATTTTGGTTCCACTCCTAGCCAAGGGTTTCCTTTTTTTTCTATCTGCCTTTTCTCCTTCTGGATGTGCTTTTTTTTTTTTTTTGTCCCATGGAAACCTCTCTCTCCTTGAACAATTCAGTTCTGGCTGACTGCATCCATATGTCTCCTTTATGCCCGATGTCCTGTACAGGGAACCATATGTGTGATGTGTGGTATATGCAAGGTCTAAAGGCTTTGGTATACTGGCCAGACGTTATGCTCTCCTTGACAAGAAATCTCTACTTTAAAGAGTACTGCAGCAGCTAAGAAAAGGACATCAACTGTCATAGTATGATTTTACACAACTGAACTTCTAGAATCTTGAATAAAGGGTACTTAGCAGACTACTATCCGTAGGTTGTGCTCTCTGTCATAGAAACTTCATACACTTCTGAGTTTGGTATTCCACAGGAAATGAGGTCCATAAACCAGGTCCATACTTAGAGAAAATACTTTCACTTGATTTGATGGGAAGCATTCGCTGGAGAAGAGTAGGAGCCCCATTGCTATGCTTAAAGAATAAAAGAAGCATGAACAGTAGGAGTATTGGTGGTGCTTGTTGGGTGAGGGGGGCAACTGTTTGGGCAAGTAATGTTGAGTGTGTACACTACAGTTTGTTGCAATTGCTGTTTTGAGACCTGAACGTTTGCAGTGCTCTCACTGTACACCATTGCAGTAAGCAGGGTATTGATGGCAGTAGAATTTGTAGATCTTATTTTTCCCGCATATGCCTTCATACAGAAGTTGTCAAGCATATTCAGAGGTAGCAACTGCAGTGACTTGCTGCCTTCACATTATTATGGTCCAGTACTGCAAAAAGTCAGGGCTTTTCTAGTAAGCCAAGAAATACACTTGCTGTTGAACCTAACTTTGCTGTCTTAAGCTGGGGTTTGGAGACCCTTGTGATTAGCCGCAAAGATTAGTTGTGGATGACTGGAAGGAATTATGTCTGCAATTAATCAAAAAAGTTGTCAAGCATGAATAGCTTGCTCATTAAGTGCATGTTTATACTTAGTACCAGTGTTTCTCCAGCCCCAAGATCAGAGTGTTTTGCCAGAGGCATGCAGTTTTTAGCTTCTTGTATGTCTCAGTATTGTACACTTGGGTATGAAGTACATTATACACATTGTATGTAGTAAACACCAGTCTGTATTTTATATTACTGCCGTGTGCATCTTCAGTATGTTGAACAGTTCACCTGTTTTTTTTCCCCCAACATTAAATAACGTGCATGGCCATATGCTGTCTACTGAGCACCACCCCCAACTACCACTATGTCTGTATCTGTCTGAGATTTAGTTTTATCACGTAAATTCATGACATTTTGAACACTTTTGCAATCAAAACAGAACACTGAAGCTTCGTAAAGGATTGAATGCAACATGTGCATCTTCCATCTTTACCAGCTGGTGTGGATGAAGGCCTCTGCATTAGTCACATAATGTAGCTGTAGAACAGCTGCTGATTATTTCCATGCTGTATTACTATAAGCTGTTATGTTTCATGTCCTGGAATGTAAAGGATACATAAATTACAAATGAATCCATGCATGCACTTTAGCTGTGTGGTAGAATTTGTGAGTACTTGTGCGAAATTCTTTTAAAATGGTCAAACAGTATTTGAGATTGGATGCCTGGTAGGGGAAGTGGAAGATAAGGGCACTGTTATAGAAGTCTGTAATTCATACTGGTTGAAGAGAAATGAACAGTATTAGAGTATAAAAGGCTGTTTAGAATATTGTGTCATGTGAATTCCTGACGTGATGCATTAGAATTAATACTATGTTTGCTTTATGTTTTGAAGGTATTCCACCTCCTCCTGGACCTCCACCTCCCCCTGGACCTCCTCCACCCCCTGGACCACCTCCGCCTCCAAGTCATTCTGGCCCGTCGACAGGAGCTCCTCCTCCACCTGGTCCTCCCCCTCCTCCCCCTCTCCCTGACATCTCTGGAGGTGAAGGAGGAGGTGGTGGTGGAGGTGGGTTAGCTGCAGCTCTTGCTGGTGCCAAACTTCGAAAAGTTGCCAAGGTAAGGCTTTACCTTTTCAGTACTGTATATGAAGAATTTGTTGCTCTAAATCAGAAGAAAAGATATTTTGAGGTGACAAATCAGTGATCAAAATTTAACCAGATGTTCTTCATTCCACATTGCTGCAGTCCTAACCATTGGGTAGTCCGCTGTCCAGTCGGCCCGAATACCAAAGTATATGGCTGACGTCGGTCAAGGCGCATTAGACTGATGTCAGGACGTCAGGGTACTAATGCGCATGACCGACGTCATATCCTCAGTCTTTTTTGCCGCATGGTCCGATGCAGAAGCAGTTTTGCGAGTGCAGGTTGGCGTTCTGAAATATTTCCGAAGTCGGGAGTTTCAGACCGAATCAAAGTTGGCTAAGTACCCCGTTGGGGAACATTTTGTTTTTTTCTTGCCTCAGTATTTAACCGGATGTCAGAAAAAGTGAATAACTGTATTTCTTGTGGGAAGCAGATACCTCATAGGGATTACCATACTTTGTGTATACCTTGTTTAGGGCCTGAGCACGACGTTGTTGGTTGCCGCTCTTGTGCTAGATTTAACAAACGCACTATTAAGAGAAGGTTAGACTGTGCCAGGTTAGTGTTTGGGAAGCGTTGTAATTATAAAATGCCGTCGGATGCTCCGAAAGCGCAAGGACAAAACAGCAAAGCCTACGGTTGATGAACCGGCAGTCCCGGATGTCGGTTCTTTAGAAGGCTCAGTGGAGCCAGAGGTTTTGCCAGGAGTTTCTTTGGAGTCTCAGGCAGAGACTTTACTGTTACAGGATGTGCCTTCTCAGGAGGTAGGCCAGGCTGAGGGGGCTTCTCAGGTAACTGTTCTTCCCTCTCTTCCCAAGGTAGTTAGAGCCTCTCCTTCTGTTTCCAAAACTTCTTTGAGAGGTAGGCCAAGTTTAGCTTCAGTGTCTCCTAGCACTTCAGGTTCTGTGCCTAAGAAACATATGCTTAAAATGGCAGAAGATTTAATTACTATGATTAGAGGCTCTATGCCACAAGCTGATAAGAGGCCTAGGGTGGAACCTGAGTTTGAAAGTTTTGAACAGTGTTCAGAGGCTTCTGAGTCTTCTGCGGAAGACTTGCAGGAGTATCCTCCTTATTCTGATTCTGATGTGGATGATTCCACTCCTACAGCTTCTCCTCCTGAGGATTTCTCATTTTCAGAGACTCTGCATTCCATGAGGGAGCACTTTAAATGGGAAGGCCAAGATTACTCTGATTCCAGGAAAAGGCTTAGGGAATTCTTATTTTACCCCAGCATAGGCCTTTAGCTATACCTCCTGTGTTGAATGTGGTGGAAGATGTTTTGCAGAGGCATCCCTGAACCCTGATTCTTTGCCTCCTGCCCTGTTAAACCTGATAGGTACTATAGGGTGCCTGAAGCTCATAAGTATCTGTTTAAGAGTCCTAGGGCAGACCCGAAACTGTTTCTCAGGGGCCTAAAGGTGTTAAGGCCTCTGTTGTTAAAAATCCTGTTCCCACTGATAAAGAGGCTAGGGCTTTGGATAGGTGGGGAAAGAAAGTATATACTTCTTCCACTTTAGCCATGAGGCGTTGAATTGTCAGTTTCACATGCTAAAATATCAAAATTATCTCCTTTCACAATTGAAATCTAAGGTGGATGCTTTGGCGGAAGGTATAGAGTGTAAAGAGTTGCTGGATTTAGTTCATGTGTCTGAACAAGTGGGTAAGCATTCTTTGCAATGTGGTTTTGATGCTGTGCAGGCCTCCTCGAGGGTGGCTGCCACTAGTTCTGTTCTTCGCAGGCATGCCTGGTTGAGGGATCAGAATTTAGCAGAGCATGTTAAGACTAGGATTTTGGATGCTCCTTTACAGTCTGATGTGTTATTTGGTTCGCCTGTGGAAGCAGTTTTAAAGAAAATGGAGGACAAAGCTAAGTCTATGCAAACTGTTAAAGATTTTTGCAGGTGCAGCCACCGTTTAGTAGAAATTGGCCTACTAAGGGATGGACATATCCTGCTTATGATTCCCAGTCTAGGGGTAGGTCTAGGCGTGGTAGGGGCAGAGCTCAAGGTTCTTTTAGGCCTAGAACAGGGGTTCACCTGCTCAGACTTCTGGTGAGGGCAGGGGTCAGTCCTTTCGTAAACAGACCCAATGACCTGCCTTTTCAGCTGCCAGTAGATTCTCGCCTGGCAGCTCCTTTGGGAGGAAGACTGTCTCTTTTCAAAGAAAATTGGGATTTAATCACTCAAGACAGATGGGTGTTGGATATCATTCACCACGGTTACAGGTTTTATTTCCATACATTGCCCCTTTCAAAGGCATGCCAGACGCCCTCCACAAAGGAAAGAGGCTCACAAGCAAATTTCTCTGTTACTCCAAATAGGGGCCATTCAGCCAGTCCCTGTACCAGAAAGGGGCCTAGGATTTTATTCTCGCCTGTTCCTAGTACCAAAGAAGGGGAACACGTGGAGACCAATTTTGGATTTATCTATCCTCAACACTTATCTGGACATTCCCAAGTTCAAGATGTTGACGTTACAACAGCTTTTACCTCTGCTGGGCAAAGATCATTGGATGGTAACTTTAGATCTCAAGGAAGCTTACCTTCATGTGCCTATAAGACTAAGTTGCAGGAAGTATCTGCGTTTTCGAGCTGGAAATTCTCATTATCAGTTCTCTGCATTGCCCTTTGGCTTATCTACTGCCCAGAGTATTCACAAAGGTTCTGGCTCCAGTGATAGCTTACTTCAGGTTAAAAGGAATTCAAATCTATCCTTACTTGGACGACTGCCTGATTCTGGCTCAAGAAAAGGAAGACCTTCTACAGCATCTGGAATATGTCATAGCAGTGCTAAGATGCCTAGGGTATTCTGTGAACGAAATAAAGTCCAGTCTAGTACCCTCTCAAGACATGTGCTTTCTGGGTGTGAGACTGAATACAGCAGCCCAGATGGCCTTTTTAACCCCGGACAAACAGAATCTTTCCAGTTACTTCCATCAACTATCTCTTCAGTCCGGGCTGACTGCAAGGACAGTCCTTCAAGCCTTAGGGTTCATGGCATCTTGTATTCTGGTGCTTCCCAATGCCAAACTGCATATGAGGAAGCTACAATGGTATCTCAAAATGTATGGACACAGCACTGCCAGGATTTGGACACTGTCATTCAAATAATACCTTGCATTCAAAAGGAATTTTTGTGGTGGGCTCAGGAATGTCACCTAAACAAGGGACTCTCTGTGACCCGGCCAGAGGCGAGTCAGATTCTAACGACAGATGCCTCAGACATTGCTTGGGAGCTCATCTAAATGGAAAGTGGATACAAGACAAGTGGCCTGCCAGACTACAGCATCTACATATCAACATGAAAGAGATGTTAGCAGTCCAGTTTGCATTAATGGCTTTCAAGGAGTTACTTCTTCCAGGGCAGGTGTTGATTCTAACAGACAACACAACTGTCATGTGGTACATCAACAAACAAGGGGAACACATTCTTACCCATTGTGCAGGCAAGCAATGATTTTATGGGAGACTGCGCTCAGCTTGCAACTAACTCTTCAGGCAAGGTTTCTGCCGGGAGCACAGAACTCCTTAGCAGATGTGTTAAGCAGACAAATCATGGATCCTGGAAACTGGATCTTCATGTATTTCAAAAGTTGACAGTGTCCTGGGGAACTCCAGACATAGATCTGTTCGCTTCTCCACTAAACCACCAGCTGCCAAAGTTTTGCACAAAGAGGTTTCATCACACAGCTTGGAAAGTGGATGCTCTTTCTTTCAGTTGGAAAAATCTTCATGTGTATGCTTCCACCTCTGCCTCTTCTTCCAAAGGTGCTTCTAAAGGTCAGACAAGACAAGCCAAGGATGATTTTAATAGCTCCAGATTGGGCACTGGTACCCATTATTGAGGAGTCTGGTAAAGAAGCCTCCATGGCCTTTACCCTTGATTCCACACCTGTTGTCCCAGAGAGATGGTCACCTGCTCAATGTCAAGCTTCACTCTCTTCATCTAACAGCCTGGCATATTCTGTTTTGAAAGACAGCAGGTCTCAACTTCCTCAACAAGTTTTAAATGTGATTATGGAAGCCAGGAGACCTAGTACAAGGAAAGTGAAAAATGGAAGAGATTTTTATTTTGGAGTGCAGCAAACAATTTGGAGATTTCTGAGCCAAATTTGAGTGTGGCTCTTCAATATCTTACTGAGTTACTGGACAAAGGTTTGTCTTTCTCTTCCATTAAGATTCATGCTGCAGCAATTTCAGCTCACTATGATTGTGACCCACCATTGTTTTCGCATCCTTTGTTCAAGCAGTTTCTTAGAGGGCAAGGAATATAAGAAGACTCCTGCTTGGGATCTCAATTTTGTGTTGGAAAACTTACTCTACAACCTTTTGAGCCTGCTACTGCTGACTTGAAATACTTGTCATGGAAGACTGCTTTCTTGTTGGCTATTACTTCTGCAAGAAGGGTGTCTGAGTTGCAGGCCCTTATGGCAGTAGAGCCCTTTTGATTTTCCATAAGGATAGGGTATCATTAATCCTTCCTTTATGCCTAAGGTGGTTTCTAGTGTGGCTTTAAACCAAACTATTCATTTGCCTACTTTCTATGCAGATCCCCAAAATAAGGGGAAAGATTTTGCACACTTTAGATGTACATAGGCAGTTGCGTTATTATTTAAGCAGGACTAAGGATTTCAGGCAGTCTCAGCAATTGTTTGTTTCTTTTGCTTTGAGTTCTCAGGGCAAGCCTGTGTCTAAGCAAACTATTTCTAAGTGGATTGGGTTTTGCATTTCATTTTGTTACTCCCATCATGGCAAGGAGATTCCAGCTGGGATTAGGCCTCATTCCACTAGGGCTACTGCCACTTCAACAGCATTTCTAAGGGGTGGCAACTAAGGATATTTTGGAGGCAGCTACTTGGAGTTCAGTGCATACTTTCTCTAAGCATTACCACCTTCCTCTCTACTCTAAATCTAGGGCTGGTTTTGCCACAGCTATTTTGCAAGGCATGTTGACAGCTCCTGCTTCCTTATGATTTGCCAGCCTCCCTTACCTCTGCTTTGGGATTCTACCCAATGGTTAGGACTGCAGCAATGTGGAATGAAGAACATAGTACAGTTTTGTACCTACCATAAATGTAGATGTTGATCCACATTGCTGCAGTCCCTCCTTCCCTCTGTGTTTAGGGGTGGTGGTGTGGGCTAATATATATATATATATATATTCTTGTACATTTGTATATATTGTATATATGTTTGATGCAGGGCTTTTTGGTGTTTTGGTTTGGGCCTTGTCTTTTTAGGGTCTTCTGACATCTGGGGCAAGAAAAGACTGAGGATATGACGTTGGTCATGCGCATTAGTACCCTGGCGCCCTGACATCAGTCTAATCATATACTTTGGTATTCCGACTGGACAGCGGACTACCCAATGGTTAGGACTGCAGCAATGTGGATCCTCGAACATCTACATTTATGGTAGGTACAAAACTGTACTTTTTGCAATTGGCTTGCATTTTAATTTGTTGGTATTTTAAAAAACTTTTTTTTTTTGACAAGAATCTCTTTCTAAGCCATGTTTAGTTATCATTTTCAGAGTGAAGGGAAGATGGGATTAACTAGTTTGGCAGAACTATAAGTTGCTGGTTCCCCAGCTGTACCTAGAAAGAAGAAATTCACCTACCAAGGTATCCTTGCTATTATCATGGACTCAAGCTACACCTCAGCTGACAGTGGGTGAACCTTCAGTGGCCATTGATTATTCATCCACTTTCTCCTCTCTCTCTCTCTGGTTTACTGTATTGTTGTCCTTTTGGACATCACAGTCCAGAGGCCAGCCACGTCCTCTTCAGCTGTTCAATGAATAGTGAATATGGGCATGGGAGAACCATCTTTCCTTTGTTTTCAAAACATCCCAGGAGATCCCTTTCAGGGAAGCTGGGGCAAGAGACAGACCAGGCAGACGTCCCTCCTTTGAGTCAGACTTCTTCCATTGGAACACCTGTTAAGAAAAACAACAAATGATTAACAGTGCTAATCTGAAAAAGTTGACGCCCCTTCCCTGGCCCCAGTAATCAAGGAGCCTCAATCCTCACTACTAACACCAGTGAGGGACGTATACACTGGGAGGATGACCAATACACACATAGTAAAGTGCACTTTCCCTTAAGAGCACACAGAGATCACATTCAGTCTGGGGCTGTTTTTTCCCTCTCTCTCTCCAGATCCCCAATAAGACTCCCCACTTGCACAGCTATACAGTTCACATCTGAGCCAAGTGGTCAAGCCAGACCCTCAAGCACCCTCTATCCAACCAGTGCCTCATGTCCCTGCCCAAGTAGCTGACACACGCACACACTTTGAGATTTGATTTATATATAAACAGACACACTTCTGGGGAAGGCTGGCACAGGTTCTGTAGCTATGCCCAGACTATACAGCACCAACCACCCTTATCAGCTACTCTAAGGCCCTTATAAAGGGTGACCAATTCTACTGTGTAATGTTACTGTTATTCAGATAGTGTGTCCAGGGCCAAGGCTATGTGAGTGGCCTGTACAGTGTTATCAAGTACATGCAAGTACACTTAAGAGCTTAAATATCTCTAAACAAATCTAGCCATAATTAAAATATTTAAATATATTTAATAATTAATAAGACAATACTCAGTAACCCAACACAGTGACAACAGAGTTCAGAATCTCAGGAAATACTTTAAAATAACATTGCAGGACAGTCTCACATAAATACAGAAAACATCTAGACTGATCTTACTATTTTCCTATCCATCTCTGAGAGATACTATGATCTAAGTCTTACAGAGCAAGGACAAGTGTTAGTGAGATGTTTACAGGTCCAGAACAAGATACAAAATGCACAGACATTCTCTCTGAGATGGTTCTTAAATTACTAGCAAACATTTCTGCTGGGTCATCTCAGATTACATCATACTTGTCAACTCTGCTTTTAGTTTCCAGGCCAACAGGAACTTGACACTTCAGTGTCAAGAATACTTATCTCTTATAAACTTGCCTGGAACTGGAAATCATAAAACTGTTGAACACCTTTACATTTGAAACCTGCAATTATCTCTGCTTCCAGACAATGGGGAAGCCTACAACTCTAGACATTGTGTCTTCTTTGAGCGGAAACAGACGAGTCATAAACAATTTCCACTTATTTTCTTAGAGTTTGCAAGTCAACTCTGTATATTCCATCCCTTACCATCAACACATACATTTGCATAGGCATGTAGTTTGTACACATTTCTTCTTTTCCAGCAGGGTGTACTGTGGTTATAGTCTTAAAGCTCAGTACAGGACATGTAGCTTTCTTACATTTCTAAGGCAAGCATACAAATCATATTACTATTCACAAATGACGGACTTGTTTACAGAATTCTAGCTGGCTAGGTAGCAGCCTTCACAGAAGTAATTACAGTTAAGAAAGAGAAGTTTCTTACCTTGACAAGGCAGATATAAGAGGCAATGAGTACTGGTGCACAGAAGCCATTACAAGTGGGCATCCCTGTAAAGTAATTCCTGAGAAAATTGGTTCTGATGATTCTGACTTTGACAGAGTTCTGCTTACTGCCAGCCCTGCAGGACTTTTTCAGTGTCTGTAATAATTCTGATACCCAGCCATCAGTGCCTAGAAAAGCAGTTAATCTGTTTAGGGTACCTCAGGCTAGTACACTTCTATTCTCTCACCTTAGATCTGATTTAGCACAATTTCAACTGTTTCATGCTGGCAGCAGGTTGGTCTTTAACACAAATTTTCCGTTGGTGATAGGAAGGTAATATTTTGGACTGTATAGTTAAGAAAATGTTTTTTTTCTTCCATTTGAAGCATGAATCGTCAGGTATGCATGTGGAAATTTGTGCTTTTGTCATATGGACAGTCTGAGAGAACTGGCTACCACTCTTCCTACAGAAGAAAGCTCTTTTTTAACCAAACTGTTTCTACCCCATCCCAGGTTTCCAAACCTGTTTTGAAGAGTGTTGTATTGTGTAGATACTATGTCTAGGTCCACTGCTACTATTACAGTTTTTAGAAGATATGGTTTGGTACGTAACAAGAATTTTGCTGATGAGGTAAAGTTTGAAACCTTGGATTCTGCTTTAGATAATGAAGTATTGCTGGGATGTCCTTCAAGAATGCAACTGCAGTCCTGACATATGAGTTGTCCTGCCTCAGGCAGCCCCTCGGTCGGCCGGATTCCAAAGTCTGATTCCGGCGTCGACTGATGTCGCCTCTTCCCCGACGTCAGAGCGGCTGGGGTATAAAAGCATCAGCCGACGCCATCTTCAGTCTTTCTTGCCGCGCAGTGCCCGAAGCAGAAGCAGTTCGCAAGTGCCGGTCGGCCAGCTCTTGTGTTTTCAGTTACCGAAGTCATCAAAAAGCTAAGTACCCCGTTGGGGAACCTTTTCTTGCCTCAGCCGATGTCAGATAAAACTGCAAAAGTTAATAATTGTTTGTCTTGTGGTAAACAAATACCTCATAAGGACTTCCATTCTTACTGCCTTCCCTGCCTGGGCCCAGACCACGACGTCTCGGCCTGTGCTGCCTGTGCTTGCTTCAATAAGTGCACTCTCAGGCGCCGGGCAGAATTTGCTGAAGACTTTTTTTGGGAAAATTTCTCCTATATCATGCCGTCGGAACAACGGACAACACATTTCCAAAAAACGGAAGGACCAGGACTGACATTCTCGGCCCGTGACTTCCACCGACGCCACGCCAAAGCCTACCGCGAGCGCATCGGTCTCTTAGGAGGCAGTAATTCAACCGCTCCAGACCAACGACACCGCTTTACCGCACACTTCGGTCCCGGAGGTTACTCCGGTGCCGGTTGTTGTTTTTCCTCCTGATACCGAAGCCCAGGATTTACCTGACACCATACCGGTGGATAAAGTTACTCCAGCACATGGGGCAGCTAGGCCTCCAGTCTCTGTCCATCAAGGCCTACACACATGCTAAGGCTGCCAGCCAGGCTAAGGCTCACCCTCCTAAATCTTTTTCCCAGGGTTCCACTTCTGATAAACAGATCATGACTTTAGCTGCAGATCTAATTTCTTTAATCAGAGGCTCTCAGGCACATCCAGACAGAGGTTCTCAGCCGCCTGCAGATAAAAGGCCTAGTGTTGAGCAGACAGATACCCTTTCCTCAGATGAAGCCTCTGGGGACTCAGACCATTCAGATTCCCAGGAAGAATTCTTCCAGGCCTACGAGGATTCTGATGCTGATGAATCCATTCCCTCTGCCTCTCCTCCAGAGGATATTTATTTCGGGGAAATTCTCTATTCCATGAGAGAGCATTTTCAGTGGCAGTGCCAGGATTTCTCTGACTCCAGAAAAAGGCTACGTACTTTCCTTAAGTTACCCCAGCACAGGCCTTTAGCTATTCCTCCAGTGTTGGATGTCCTGGATGATGTGTACTCAGACTCCAGTACTTCTCCTGATTCTCTCTCTCCTGCTCCTGTCAAACCAGACAGAGATACTACAGGGTTCCTGAAACTCATAAGCATCTCTTTAAGGCCCACTCTGTGGATCTAGAAACTATTTCTCAGGGGCCCAAAGGAGTGGCCACCTCCACGGCCAAAAACCCTTTGCCCGCAGACAGGGAATCTAGGTCCTTGGAGAGATGGGGCAAAAAAGTTTATACCTCAACCACCCTTGCCATGAGGGCACTTAACTGTCTTTTTCATATGTTTCAGTATCAGGATTTCTTGATGGATGATTTGCAGAAAAAGTTAGCCTCTCCTGAGCCTTTAGATAGAAAGGCCTTGCAGGATTTGGTTCATAATACTCAGCAGGTTAGCAATCATTTTCTTCAGTG
The DNA here is from genome assembly GCF_019279795.1 of Protopterus annectens. Taxonomy (NCBI): domain Eukaryota; kingdom Metazoa; phylum Chordata; order Ceratodontiformes; family Protopteridae; genus Protopterus; species Protopterus annectens. The sequence goes on from NC_056725.1 coordinate 73,399,296, forward strand.
TGGTTATGATGCATTGGAAGCTTCATGTAGGGCAGCTATGACAGGGGCCGTCATACGTAGACATGCTTGGTTGAAAGAACAGGCATTGCCAGATCATGTTAAAGTAAAGATCCTAGATGCACCTCTGGAAAAGCAGAAGCTATTTGGTGCTAATGCACAGGATGTGTTGAAATCTATTGAGGAAAAGGCTAAATCAGTACAAATAGTCAAAGATTTCCTCCAGGTTCAGCAGGAATTGGCCTTCAAAGAATTGGTCCTTTCCAGACACTGACAAGTTCCAAAGGGGAAAAAACAAGCGTGCTCGAGGTAGAGGGCAATACCGAGGCTCCTACAGGGGCCGCCAATGGCAACCAACTAATCAGAGAAGTGGCGCAGGGACTTCTACTGCTCCACAGGGACAATCACAATGACTTGACTATGACACTGCCGACCAAGGCTCAAAGAGAAGCACCTTTAGGCGGAAAATTCCTTATTTTCAAAGAATTGGCACGTTTTATCAAAGGACAAATGGATTCTGGACATAATAGACAAAGGTTACAGGTTCCACTTCCATACCTTACCAACAAGACATGCCAAACCTGCCACAAAATCAAAGGGCAGAGGCACTGATGCAAGTTTCAAACCTGTTACAAATCAAAGCAGTAGAAAAGGTTCCTCCTCAGGAACAAGGCCAGGGATTCTACTCAAGACTGTTCCTTGTTCCAAGAAAAGAAAAGCAATGGAGACCTATACTGGACTTGTCCGCTCTAAACACTTTTCTCATTGTGCCAAAATTCAAAATGCTGACGTTACAGCAACTTCTTCCCATGCTGGGCAAGGGGTCTTGGCTGATTACTCTGGACCTCAAGGAGGCATACCTGCATGTCCCAATCAGACACAGTTGCAGAAGATACCTCAGATTTCTTGCAGGGTCAGAGCATTATCAATTCTCAGCATTGCCGTTTGGCTTATCTGCTGCGCCCAGAGTATTCACGAAATGCCTGGCATCAGTAGTTGCACATTGCAGACTCCAGGGGATACAAATATACCCTTACCTGGACGACTGCCTTATACAAGCGGATAGCAAACTAGCCTTGATAAGGAACTTGGACTATGTCATACACTTACTACAGGCTTTGGGATACACCGTCAACATTCAAAAATCAAGACTACTGCCATCCCAACAAATAATTTTTCTAGGAGCCAAACTGGACACAAACGACTTTCCTCACAGAAGAAAAACAAGAACAATTACCAGATTACTTCAAAAGCCTAGCAAAGCTCACCCAGATGACTGCAAGGAAAATCCTGCAGGCCCTGGGTTTCATGGCATCTTGCATTCTTCTGATTCCACTGGCAAGACTACACATGAGAAAACTACAATGGTACCTAAAAAGTTTATGGTCTCAGCACAGCCACAACTTAGAAGAAATTATACCACTCATTCCATGTCTTCAAAAGGAATTTTTGTGGTGGGCTCAAGCAAGTCAATTAAACAAAGGCATGTCTTTCAACAAACCTCAAGCAAGTCAAACCATTACAACAGACGCCTCAGATCATGGATGGGGGGCGCACATGGAGGGCAGATGCATTCAAGGGCAATGGGCTCCCCAGGAAATGCATCTGCACATAAATCAAAAAGAGATGTTGGCAGTGATTCATGCAATCGAGACCTTCGGAAAATTTCTTCAGCAAGGTCATCTGCTAATAAAGACAGACAACACCACTGTCATGTGGTACATAAACAAACAGGGAGGCACTCATTCTTACCCCCTCTGCAGACTAACAATGACTCTTTGGGAAAAGTCCCTGAAACTGAACATACAGTTGCAAACCCAGTTTGTTCCAGGCAAGGACAATGTTCTGGCGGATAGTCTAAGCAGAAACATTTTGGACCCGCACGAATGGATGCTGCATCCAGACATTTTTTCACAAATAACTCCTGCATGGGGAAGGCCGGACATAGATCTCTTTGCCTCTCACCTCAATCCTCATCTGAAGAAGTTCTGTTCGAGGACACACCATCCTCAAGCCTGGAGAATGGATGCTCTCTCCTTCAGCTGGAATTCTCTGACAATCTATGCATTCCCACCTCTACCATTAATGACCAAGGTGTTACTGAAGATCAAAGCAGAACAACCGAAGGGTATTTTGATAGCTCCAGACTGGCCAAGGCAGCATTGGTATCCATTACTAAGGAGCATATCTCGCACCAAGCCGTGGCCCCTGCCTCAATGGCCTTTGCTTCTAACTCAGCACAGTTACAGGACTGTTCATCCCAACCTGCAAACTTTGCAGCTGACAGCTTGGAGGGTTCCATGACTTCTACCCATATCTCTCTCTCCAAAAAAGTTCAAGAGATCTTAATGGAAGCACGCAGACCTTCCACCAGAAAAACTTATTCAGCCAAATGGAAGAGATTCATCATCTGGAATGCCAACAAGGGTCAGGATGCATCAGTAATGAACATGCCACAGATACTAGAATACTTGGCAGAAATGTTTCATAGTGGCCTTTCATATTCTTCCATAAAAATACACACCAGCAATCTCAGCAAAATACAACTGTGACCCACCTGTGTTTTCACATCCTTTGCTAAGACAGTTTCTAAGAGGGATAAAGAATATCAAACCTCCCAGGAAACCACCAATGCCTGCATGGGTCCTCAACTTCGTCTTGGAAAAATTAACTCTTCCTCCTTTTGAGCCAGCAGCATCTTCAGAAATTCAGTTTCTCTCCTGGAAAACAGTTTTCCTGTTGGCAGTTACCTCAGCAAGATGAGTCTCGGAGATACAGGCCCTTATGGCAGGTACCTCCAGTCCTCATTTTTCATCAGGACAGAGTTTCTTTAAGAACCAATCCTTCATTCATGCCAAAAGTGATATCCAGGGTCTCTAAATCAAGCAGTTCACCTGCCTACTTTCTTTCCCAATCCTCAAAATAAAGGAGAAAAGCTGCTGCACACTTTGGACATACACAGACAATTACGCTACTACTTGGACAGAACAAAGGCCAACAGAAAGTCTGACCAACTATTTGTAGCTTACGCTGCTGGAGTGCAAGGAAAGGCAATTTCCAAACAAACAATTTCAAAATGGATTGGACACTGCATCAGGTTCTGTTACTCTTTCCATGGAAAAGGTGTGCCAGCCAATATCAGGCCACACTCCACCAGAGCTATAGCCACCTCCACAGCCTTTCTAAGAGGGGTGGCTACAAAGGACATTCTAGAAGCTGCTACATGGAGCTCCGTGCATACATTTTCCAAGCACTACAACCTGCCTTTATACTCCAGATCCCGAGCAGGCTTTGCTTCGGCAGTCCTGCAGGGCATTTTAGCTACACCATCCTTTTCTTAGAACCTACCACCCCCAGCTTTGCTATGGTATTCAACCCATATGTCAGGACTGCAGTTGCATTCTTGAAGGACATAGTACAGTTTTGTACCTACCATAAATGTAGATGTCCGATAGATATGCAACTGCAGTCAGGTTTTACCCTCCCTTGTACCCCTCTGTAATTTACTTTTTTGGGTCCACTACCCCTTTTCCAACTTAGCTGGGGATAGCATTTACGGTGTATCTGTTTATTACTATTGTGCATGTCTGGAATTTTATCCATTCTCTAAATTTTAGCCTTCCTTGGAGGGCACCTGGCATCTGAGGCAAGAAACACTGAAGAAGATGGCGTTGGCTGATGCTTTTATACCCCAGCCGCTCTGACGTCGGGGAAGAGGCGACATCAGCCGATGCCGGACCCAGACTTTGGAATCCGGCCGACCGAGGAGCTGCCTGAGGCAGGACAACCCATATGTCAGGACTGCAGTTGCATATCTATTGGACATCTACGTTTATGGTAGGTACAAAACTGTACTTCTGCTGTCTAGGTTCTCCAAAAGTATGAAAGAAGGAAATTGATTCAAGGAGTTTGAGTTTTGTTATATTTTTATTTCTGCATCTCAGTACTAATCTGTAGGCCTGCCTCTTTCACAAAAAACTGAATAAGCAAAATCGTCCTTTTTCCTGGCAAATAGTGCTAAAAGGAGGTGGCTAGAGGGAAATTGCAAGAAACTGGTCATTTCAGATAAATGGACAGGGTAATAGTAAAGAATAATTTTACCAGCATGATTTCCCCTATTTTCTTTTTCTCTCCTCTCTGAAACTGCCCCACAAACTGGTCCTCCATACCCCTGTTTCATAATATTCCTGGGTGCAAAAAATGCAGGAAGATTAGAGGTGGCACTTCATACAAAAACCTCCTTTCAGGGGAATTCCTCCCTTCCCTCGGAACCAAACAGAATTGTTTTCCTCAGGGTCTTCAATCTTAACACACCCAATAACTCACATAATTGGTACTCACAAGTCAAGGAAGTAAAAAGTTGTATTCCAGAGTATTTCTGGTACCAAGAAAGAAGCCTCTTGGAGACCAGTACTAAGCATTGCCTTTCTAAATCTGTATGTGAAAGCACCAAAATTCAAAATGTTCACCTTACAGTACCTGTTACTTGCCATTCCTCCACTGAGTTTCTTGGCAACAGATTTAAAATATGCTCATCACATTCTCATAGCCACAGGCTTCAGGAAATTTCTAAGGTTTTCTGTTTCTAGGTCACAATTCCAGTTCTGTGAATTACCCTTTGGTTTATGTACTGCTCCAAGGGTGTTAATGAAATGCCTAACTCCTGTCATAGCCCATTGCAGACTAGATAGGATTCCTTATTTAGATGACTTTCTTATCTTTACAGTGCCTTTATCCAGATATCAAGAGCCATTAACTTGGGTTATATCTCTTGACCAAGCTGTGCTACCAGATAAATACTATCAGTCTCACTGGATTGTGGTGCTGGGCTGCCTTCCAGACACTACTTTTCTAAAGGACTTTTTGACTTGAGATGAATTTTCATCTGGAATGTCTCTTGATGGACACCAATCAGTGTCAGACCTCAGCAAGATAATTCCTCAGAATCCTAGGGTTTGTGTTTTCTGTAATTCTCAGCATTCCTCTACCAGGTTACAAATGAAAAATATAAGTGGTAAGAGAAAAAAAATGGATCATTTGCATTGTCTGGAGTATCGCATTCCAGTTATGGCTTTATAAGAAGGGAACTGCACCAGTGGAGACTGTGATTCATATGAACCCAGGTCTTCCCTTCTCTGTCTAGACCATAAACCAGTCTCTTACCACAAATGTTTCAGAATTTGCTTTGGGAGCATTCCCCATGGGGTGTGAAGGTGCAAGGCCTGTGAAGTCTTCCAGGCAGATCAAAGCACATTAATATAAATGACGCCCTGATCCATGCCTCAGTCTCTGTCACCTATAGCCTTCAAGACGTCTTCAAGTGATTAGACAGTACCACAGTCATGTGATAGTGAACAAGAAAGGTACTCGTTCATTCCCCCTATATAGGCTGGCTGTGATGACTTGTGAGTTAGCTCTCCAGCATTCCTTAACCCCTCAACCATCTTAGATTCTATCAGAGCAAAACATCATTGCAGACAAGCTGAGCAGGACAGACTCTCATGGAAATCAAACAAGGGGATCATCTAGAACCTGATCCATTTATGGGGAACACCTCAAGTAGATCTGTTCACCTCCTTTCAGAACAGAAAACAAAACAAAATTTTCTAGGGCTCTTTGCTAGCAAGCATGGAAAAACAGGTGAATTTTCATTCCTTTGGAAGGAAGTGTTCCATTATACCATTTCCAGCCTATCCACTGATAGCCACCTAAAGTACATCTTGAAAAAGAAAAGTACGTACATTTTTTCTCTGCTAACTGAATTTTTGTATTGCTTCTGCAATGTTCTATATGGCTATAACAACACTCTGCCTGTGCATTCTAAATATTAACATAGCTTATTCCATAGTGAGTAGCAATCACTATTTTTAAACTGTCATTTGAGTGTTTCTAAGCTAAAAAGTTAGGAAACAGCTCACATTAAGATCTACCATACAGGCTTTATCAATCACTAGTGTACTTGCACTGTTTAGAATTGTGCTACTGTTTGCTAGCTCCTTCCCATGTAAACATGGCTTGTATTTCCTTTCTTCCCTCAGATAGAATATCCATATTGTAATATTACTCGGTGTAGTTGTGAATTGATAAACTGATGTACTCAAAGCAGAAGCCATTTCAATACCATTCTGTTATTAATTCAAGTTAAATGTCTGTTTTAGGCTGGGTACTGCTCTGTTTTCACGAACCAGGACATAGATTACTGAATCAGCTCCTATTTTTTCCTGTAACATTATCTCCTGTGTTTCCCTTTTTTTTTTTTTTTTTCCCAGTTTCTGCCTTACGTTCTTCATCCAGTCCCATTCAGCCAAAGGGGGCTACACACTCTTAAATATACAACAGTTATCAAGCCACCGAAGCTACCTTTCTACTGCTGAGTAGGTAATCCAAAGCTTCTTGAGCTACCTTTCTGCACCCTGTGCTGCAGTTTTAAATATGTTTTCTTTACCTGTGCCATGGCGTGCACAAATCCACGAGGGTGCTTAGTTTTTCTTCCTCCTTGCTTAGTGTTTAGCTGTCCTGCCCCCCCCCCCAAAAGACCTGCTGGTTAAACTATCCTCTGTTGTTTAGTTACAATGTTTTGAAGTAGCGCTGTATGTTTAAATTATTTGATTGGACCGTTTTTGGTATTTTGAGTATCCGCTCATTTTTTGCTATGAATTAGTGCCTTAACGTCTGGGTAAATAGCTAGCAATAAGGCCGTAATGTCTGCAAGCCCTGTTTACATACTGCAACCTTGGGTCATATCTCGTAAAAACTGATTGTTCAATTGCTTGCTGTCTGCTGTCATGGCTCTTCCCCACTCAGTTTGCCCTTTCTCTGCTTGGGCTCACTCTGCTGCCCTACCCTACTCCCAATTCCGACCCACCCCCACTACTACTACTCACCTTATAGGTACAAAACAACCATGCCCCTAACAATCCCTCCAATCAACTTCATCTACTCCCTCTGTATAAATAAACACAAAGGAGCCCAGTCCGACCAACACTGGAGACTGCAAACTGCTATCAACCACACACCAAACGAATTTTACCTAGGTTTCGTCTTTTATTTTCAGACTTCTTCAGAACAATGAAATGATAAAACCAACAACAGCTTTAAATACTCTCAAACTAATTAAGCACAGCATCACATGCACATTAATACAACCTGAGCATACAATATTACTTCTAAAAACCATTAACATACAAAAGAATTTTAATCCAAAAAATATATGAAAAATATGAAAAAGTATGAAAAAATAAATGAACTCTACACATTCTTTCAAATATGAAAAAAAAATATATATGTAAAACTACATATTAAAAACGTGTGTGTGTGTGTATATATATATATATATATATATATATATATATATATATATATATATATATATAAATACAAAAATGTATAGTCCTGACAAATACACATATATGTATACAATTATAAATACATGTGTATATATATTAAAAACTACAACACACAATAAACTAAATTTCTCACCCTAAGATGTGCCTTAACTTTAAAATTGGAGCAATGCTAATATAATCATTATTTTATTTATTTATTTATTTTATTTTACATTTGTTGACCGGGCTAGTCTAACTGGATATATGTCCATTTTCAGTAAAGGCCCGGGGAGATAAGCTCCAAACAGTTAAAAGAAATTCACATCAAAGTAATACATGCTTAAAAAGCAGATACATGTATAGTAAAAGAGAAAAAGAGATAAAGATAATATCTGTTTACATATTATTAAAGTATATAATTGCAGTACATTTGACATTGATTAGTACAAGTACAGTTATTAGTAGACATTCAAATAGAATAAAAGCAAAATGTACATGTAATACATCTAGTAGTAAAATGATTTTTTTTTTTTCCCCCCCGAGGAAACACTGTGCATCTAATCTTAACTGCCACTTCATCTCACTGATGTCAAGATGAACATCCAAAATAGCCCCTTGGCCATCTTTAACCGTATTCTGTATCACACAAAATTTAAATTAATGCCCACTATGCAATTCAATGTGCCTAATCAGTGCGTTGGTCCTTCTCATATGCTTAATGTCTGAAATATGCTCGCTGATTCTATCCCTAAAGGCCCTGCTGATTTTCCCAACATAAAATGCTGGACATTGACAACATTTAGCTACATAAACCACATTTTTTGTATGGCAATCATAATGACCATGTAATCTTATCAATGTACCAGCCACTAAAATCCTAGAATCTGTATGCATGATGTAATGGCACATACTGCATCTCCCACACTTAAAATTGCCCTTTGGCCTGTCAGTGGCATTTCGAGCAAGGAGTATTGAACACCTGTATACGGGTGATAGGTTAGTGAATGGGGACTTGTGAATATGATGGAGGTGATTGGAGTGTATTGGGGGCTATTGATAAGAGTTGGATGAGTAATGTTAATGGAGTTAAAGTATCTGACATTTATTTTATTACTGCTTACTCTTATGATGCTGAACATATTGTAAATATTGTGCTGAGAAATTGGAGGTTGTTCAAACTTGATAATTTAGTATGGGACAAATTAAGTAGTTTACCAAAATGTGTGTTTAAAAAGGGAAAGTCCTTTAAGCAGTTGTTGGAAAGGGGAGAGGTCCTTGCTCGAAATGCCACTGATAGGCCAAAGGGCAATTTTAAGTGTGGGAGATGCAGTATGTGCCATTACATCATGCATACAGATTATAGGATTTTAGTGGCTGGTACATTGATTACATGGTCATTATGATTGCCATACAAAAAATGTGGTTTATGTAGCTAAATGTTGTCAATGTCCAGCATTTTATGTTGGGAAAACCAGCAGGGCCTTTAGGGATAGAATCAGCGAGCATATTTCAGACATTAAGCATATGAGAAGGACCAACGCACTGGTTAGGCACATTGAATTGCATAGTGGGCATGAATTTAAATTTTGTGTGATACAGAATATGGTTAAAGATGGCCAAGGGGCTATTTTGGATGTTCAAGTGGCAGTTAAGATTAGATGCCATAGTGTTTCCTGGAATTAATGATTATATTAGCATTGCTCCAATTTTAAAGTTAAGGCACATATTAGGGTGAGAAATTTAGTTTATTGTGTGTTGTAGTTTAATATATATACATGTATTTATAATTGTATGCATATGTGTATTTGTCAGGACTATACATTTTTATGTATTTATATATATATATATATATATATATATATATATATATATATATACATGTTTTTAATATGTATTTTTACATATATATATATTTTTTCATATTTGAAAGAAGGTGTAGAGTTCATTTATTTTTTCATATTTTTTCATATATTTCATATATTTTTTGGATTAAAAATTCTTTTGTATGTTAATGGTTTTTAGAAGTAATATTGTATGCTTAGGTTGTATTAATTAATGTGTATGTGATGCTGTGCTTAATTAGTTTGAGAGTATTTAAAGCTGTTTGTTTTATCATTTCATTGTTCTGAAGAAGTCTGAAAATAAAAGATGAAACCTAGGTAAAATTCGTTTGGTGTGTGGTTGATAGCAGTTTGCAGTCTCCAGCGTTGGTCAGATTGGGCTCCTTTGTGTTTATTTGTCGGTGTTTTAGTCGTTTACTCCCTCTGTATACCATTTTCTGATATTCAGTTCTCTTACCCATGTATATAGCATAAAGACCCTATCGCAAAAGTTTACTTTTCTATTGCACACCCCAACACAGTCTACATAAAATACCTATATTTACTCATAAAACAGCCAGTTTGATACTACTGCACACATTCCTTCTCACTACTATATACCTAATTACATCTTGCCACAATTTACAAATTACCTACATTTACTCACCCACACTATCTACTGACACTAAAATGATGCTCCCACTCTCATTGTAATATTACACCTATACAACTCCCCCACATAACTATTCTCACTCAAATACATTCACGTACATACACCCCATACTTAGTATGCAAGTTGGTAAAATTACTTCCTAAACTCTCTCACTTATTTCTTTTCAAAATTTACCTACTCAAAGTAGTGCCATACATCCATTTCCAGATCCTCAACACACACCCTGTAGCACAAAAACGTTGCTATACTCCCACACAATAGCGCTGACCTTCTTATTAATAAGAATAATAGAAGCATCCTTAAAAGTCCAACACTTCTACACTAACCTCAATTTTTACTCCCCCAGTATTGCAGTAGTAACAAAGAACTGGCTAAAACCTAACTACTGGTTATAACATCCATAGACTCAACAGGAATCATAAACGTGGTGGTGGCATAGCTGTTGTATATAAAGGAGCACTAACTCTGGAACACTTTGACATACCTCCCCCCAGACATAGACAACTCTGAGCTACTAATCACCCGCCTCAAACTAAATTTTAACAAAAGCATCATAATCATAACAGCTTATATTCCCCATGGTAACAACCCCTCTTTAATTGAAAATATCCTTTTCAGAGCATCCTTCATATATAACCAAGAAACAATAATCTTAGTAGATTTTAACCTTGACTGGCTCACCTGCACCTGTGTCAACCCAACAAACTTTGTCAGCCTCTATGATTTCTTTTAAATAATTTGCTCCCCAACCGGAATAGACATATGGATTAACAAAAATTCCGTCCTAGATTGGATACTTACAAACCATCTCTATCTATGTTACTACTGTGGGTGTCTTCCAGGCACTCACTGACCACATGCAAACCTACCTTCCCAGGCAAAAAAAATGTCCGGCTAAGAATGTCGTATATAAATATATTTGCAGTGTAAAAAAAAAAAAAAAAACTTTTCCCCCTGAACCTTTAATACCCTACTAAAACACTGACTGGTCCCCTCTAAAATACCTACAGTTAGATGATGCTGTCAAATTCTTCAACAAAAAATTCCTTGATATCCTTAACATGGCCCCCCTCAGAAAAACCCATGTCAAATCAAAACCCATCCCATGGTTAACTAAAGAAATTGAACTACTTATGAAACAGAGACTGAGGTTGGTGTCTTTATCACTCAAACAAAAAACAAACCTCTCTCCATTGTTGTCAGCAGTTAAGAAACTAGGCCAAGAACAGTCGCATGACAAAAGAAAATACTACGTGAATATATAACAAAAACATCGAAACAAAGTAAAAAAAATTCTAGGCCACCAATAAACAAATCTTAAATCCTGAACAATGCACTATCCCAACCTCCTCCTAAATCAGTATTCTAACTACTAAAAAATTATA